>NW_020448752.1:5098613-5107921 GCF_003343035.1 Apteryx rowi
TGGCGGCGGCGCGCACGTGCCGCCGGGCGCGCGGCGGGGCTGCGGCAGGGGTCGCGGAGACCTGCCTCTTGCAGCGCTGGGCTGCATCGCTACGTGTGTTTCAGAGCCATCTTGGCAAAAAATAATGTATATTAAGTTAATGTATTAATGTATTTTCCTGGCTGTAACCAACATCTTACGAGTATTGTTTCTTGAAAGTAAGTCCTGCGGTGGCTTGTGCACCTGGGCTTCACCAGCGAATGGAAAAAGGGAGACAATTTCCCCTTGCATTGTACCTCACGGACAGCTAACTCACTGTTTTTGAAACAAGGGGGTAGGATTAGACAGGGCAGGTGGATGGTAGGCAATATTGGTGAAAATACTGTATTCTCCCAGTTTTGCAGATTAGGGGAATGGAGGATGAAATAAAGGACATGACTAAATTCTGAAAAAACATTTAGACCCACCTTTGGAATTGGCTGAGATTACCACATGCAGGTACTTAAACCTTCAGCTCTCTAGGATATCAGTGGACACTCTTACACACAGCATATATTGAAGGACTAACAGAAAAATCTGTGAATGTTTCAGGCTTTAAAAATTAACATTTCAAGACTAAATCTTACGATCTCTCAGGCCTAGCATTTGGTTGCCACCTACCAGTTCCAGTGTTGCTGAAGACTCTCTCCAGGCTCCTGAAGCTTCCTGAGGCACATTATTTCACAACACCATCAGCTTTCATTTAAAATATGAAGAAGTTCCTGGCCCACTAGCTGTAGGGAAAAATCTTGCAAATGTGACTTAAAGGCTCAAAAAACAGATGAGATGTAGAAAGAATTAATTTCTATTTTAAAACACAGGAATCTGAAGCAAATTTCATAAATTAGGATGCACCATTTTGACTCATCCATTTTCTCATGTTTCAGTTTAGTAACATTGCCACCCATTCAACCCCATGATAGCATGTACCTATCTAGCAGCACGTTGGCCAGAGTTCAGTCCTGTAGTATGTTTTGCTGGGGGCTCTCTATCATTCTTCCATGCTGGTATCAGGACTTCTGCAAATGCAACAACAATTTCTATAAATGCTATTTCTTTCATAAAACATGTTGCACACACTTTTTAATGTCAATCCTTACCACTTTTCCCTGCCTTCATCTCTCCCAAGTTTCCCCTGCCAGCTTGAGAACCTTATGAGCTACTCAATGTCTTTAGTTTAGCATCTGCAAAAAAGAAATGACACAGGTTTGTTGCTTTCACTCACTGATATTTGTCTGGAAAGATGTTTCAGATGTTCTGATGAAAAAAAGCAGCTTAATGCAACAGTTGACAAAATTTACAATAATACTATATAGGTGCTTTCTGTTATACAAATGAATCTGTTATGTTGTCTCATTTTAAAGAACTTTCAATGATTTGGCATATCATATTGTTCTTTATAATATGTGGCAAGTTTTCTGTAAATAATAATGAAGAAATGTCCACATTGAAGTGAACCTCAGTATACTTTTATGAAAGTCATTTCTTATTGATCCAACAAATAAATGGCACTTTTAAAAGGAAATAATAAAGAAATTAAAAAGAAAAAAAAATATGCACGAACATGTTAAATCCAACATATACTGAAAAAGAAAGAAAAAATATGATGGTTACCTCCAGTCTTGTAAAACTGATCACTGTAGAAAGGATGATCACCGAGGGGAAAAAAATTCATTCTTGCAGTTGGAATTGTTCTGTACAGGATTTCTTGTTACAACGAAGTAATGCTGTGTGGACTGAAGTTAGACTGTTAAATGGAAACATCTTAAATGTAACAAAACTGTGCTCAGTAAAGTAGGGGAATATTTTGGCATTGATTCCATTCTACCTAATGCTAAAACTTGTTTTGAAATGTATCTGCCTATTAACTTTGGGGATAAAAAGGATTAAATATGAACACAGTTGACTTTTTCAGGGTCAGCTAAAAGATTTATTTCAATGGCAATTGTGTGCTTAAATCCCATAGCTGCCTTTGAAAAATTTAATTTGTGTGCTGGGAAAAACTGGTAATTATTTGGATCCCACATATCAAAAATTATAAATAGCAACAGATTAGATATTAAACATCAGTGCAGTGATTTCAGATGATATAAAGAGCTGTATACAAGGAAAAGTGAACCACAGACAGATTAAGACACTTGTCCAAAACCATGACGCAAAAGTTGAATGCTAACAGTTTGAATGTGCTTGAACAGCAAGTAGTAGCATCAGAGCTGCAAAAACAATCCTGATGTCCAAACCTCTGACCTCCACTCTACCCTCTTGACTTACTGATTCTTGACTTTGCATCTGGAAAGGGATTTTCATCTCTAGAAACACTAGAAATCTTGGAGYGTACATCTTTCAGAATATTGACAAATCCCTCCAGGGTACAGTGTGCCTTTTCCTCACCTTATTACCTCATCTGATAGCAATGGTCAAAGTACACACTCCCCTCTTCTTCTTCTGTCATTTTGTCTGCTGGAAAGTTACACTGAAAAAATATTCAGGAATTTAGCAGCAGTAGCAGAAGCAGCACATAAAGGACTGTACTATTCGATGACAGGGAGAAAAAATGCCACCACGTTACCAAATACAGAGAGAGTTGAGAGGATACAAACAGCAATGCAGAATGCAGAACCTCAAAGGCAGCACAGGGAAGAGGGCACAGGGAGATGGACATCTCGATTTCACAACTCAAGAGCAGGGTGGGTTTTCACAGCAGACATTGATTTCCTATGGATGATGAACTCATACTAGTTGCATGCTTCAGAAGACTGCTATTTGCCTGATTTAAAACCTACTGATAGCAATAGGAATCCACTTACTGACATGAAATATGGTTTAGATCAAGCCTGCATTTCTTTTGGAAGCTTTTAAGTATCGTTTCTTCCCTTTTTATGCTGCATAGTTAATTATTTTTAGTTTTATACAAATAATGAGGTTAAGAGATTCCTTCCATCATCTTCTGTAGCACCACCTATATTTTTAATTGCCTTATTATTATATGAGATCTAACAGACCTCACACCCAGCTGGTTCTTCACCCTCATGCATGCTGTGCACTAGTGGGACTTCTGTGACCTTGTCTTTTTATAAAGAGATGTGCATTGAATAAATAAACACAAACTATAGAAAAACCTTTAAAATATCATTCTTCTGGGGAAATGAAGAGGAAAGGTGGACTTGCATAAAGCCTATGCTAATCCCAAGAGACTGTCTTAAAATGCTCCAATAACACTGCGATGGGTGCAGTGTTAAAACAGGAACAGCCCAAACAGGTAAGTGATCTGCATTAATTTTTAACAATGCAGGGGAGGATTGGAAGATCCCATCCCAGAGATGAGGAGGAARGGTGATAGGAATTATTCCTCAGTTATCACGGAATCATGGAATCACAGGATCACAGAATGGTTAAGGTTGGAAGGGCCCTCTGGAGATCATCTAAGTCCAACCCCCCTGCTCAAGCAGGGTCACCTAGAGCACATTGCACAGGATCATGTCCAGGCAGGTTTTGAATATCTCCAGAGAAGGAGACTCCACAGCCTCTCTGGGCAACCTGTTCCAGTGCTCTGTCACCCTCACAGTGAAGAAGTTTTTTCTCATGTTATTATTTATAGAACATGAAAAAGTATTCCCAAACCTGTATAACACACCATTAGTACCAGAGACCTCTCAAGGCAAACTTTGTGACTGCTTTGAAGTACATTACAGCTTGAATGTCTGGTGGAATAGGTAGATGTTCTTGTCAATGTTTTTTGTCTTTTTTTTAACATGGAGAAAGCAAAAATTGCTATAGCTAGTGGAAAGGCTCCCACTAAGAACTTCCATATATTTTATAACACTTTGTGAAGGGAGATTATTTATGCCATTCAAAGTAGAGTAAAATAACAAGCTAGAACATCTGCATTTTAATTTTCTGCCCTCCATCTTTTAGTTTATCCTGTAAAATTAGAAATGAAAAATATGATAAACATTGCTAATGTTGTCTGGGGATTCTCATCACTCCTGATTTATAGAGAGACTTTCCTTGGTTCCTATCATTTCTTCACCCTGCCTGCTCTTACTCCCTCAGTGTCTTAGCAACAAGATTCACTGGCCCACTGTAGCTAACTTGCCTCCTACCCCCTCAAATCAATTAGTTCATCTATTTAAATCATGCATCAAAGAAGCCTGCTCCCTCTGAGCACAAAGCTCAGGGCTCAATCCTACTCTTCAATGTTTAAGGCAGCAAGAGTTTGCAGTTGACTCAAATGATAGCAGGATCAGATCTTGCATGTTCTAATTCATTTACAAAGGCTGTGTGATGATGAAGAGGATGATGATGCCTGTCATCATTTTCCTTCATCTTCTTTTTTCTTTAATTGAAGAAAATGACATGATGATGTCACAGGAAAAAGTCCTTAAATAAGGATGAAATAACTAGAATATCTCCCTCATTCACAACTGCTGCCTATTCATTAAATATTTCAGAAATAACTCTTCTGCAATGCCTGCAAGAGTACAATTGCAAAAATTGCATTTGGATAATACAAAGAAATCCTCAAAAATATTATTTGGAAGATTCATAAGAAACTCTGATTTTTTTATAATAATCGAAAACTGCATTTTATTTCTTAATTTATTACCTAGTAGAATTGACAGAAAAAGAAGGTAGATGTTCTGTGTAAGTCATCTGAGTTTTTAACTTCTCTAACTATTGATTATTAATTCTAATTAACGATATTTATCAACAATAAATAATCTTTTGTCTCTGAGGGAAAGACTGACCACAACTGCTGCTTGGTCAGGCATGACCATCTCAACATGATGTCCAGTGCTATCCTCTTCTTTTTCCCTTTGTTCTCTCTCTCTGTTGCAAACCTCAGTCACAGCAGCTCAGCTCTGAAGCCTGTTTTCTGACTTTTATTTCTTCTGATTCCAGTGCCCTCATAGACAAGCCTCTGTACAGTTTATAAGTTGTTTGCAAAATGGAAAATGGATAGAAAATTGGTAAAGGTGGTTCCCAGCAGCTAAGGCCCATTACACTATACAAATCTGCCACATAAAATGCTGGGGACTCTTGCATGTAAAGAGTTTCCAAGGTCAATTTTTAGTTCAAGACTCAGCTATTTTAACTATTAACTGAACTATTTGAGTCCAATTACCAACTATTGTAATAATGTATGGCATTAGATTCTGAGATTTATGTTGGCTTTATGACTTTATGCAAATTTATATTACTTTACAACTGAATACAAAAATGGGGTCCCTGCTTCAAAGCAGCACAAGGGACAACAGTAGTAAATAAAAGCAGCAGTAAAAGCACTTAGAGGAAAACAGACTTTTGCAGAGACCAAGTGAATAGCAAAGTGCAGGCTGGAGAAGAACACAGGCAAAGCAAAGAGAAAAGAATTATTCTGTTTATCTATGCTTAATGAAAACTAATCACTTTTGCTATTAGAAAACCTCAACTTTTCAAATAACTGGGGGTCTGATACTGGGGTCTGTCTTCATTCCAAATTTCCATTTACTTCACTAGGAGTTAAGAGCATTTAAAAAGATGACTAAAGCTATTATTATCAGGGAAAAGATGAGCAGGAAGCTGCTGGTCCTGATGTCAACTTTRTGTGCTAAAGAGTTTTCATGACTGACCTGATATTCTGGATCATTGGTTTCCATTGATTAGTGGAAACAGAAAAAAGAGACAAATTGCATCTTTGGGGAAGAATTTCAGCTCCTCACACTACCTGGGATGGGGTCTGATCTGCATCACATCCATTGATCACTCGGTGTAATCTGTGTAAGAAAAAGACAATTCCACTGAGAAACATTTGCTACCCCAGCTACCAAAGGTTTGCTTAAACGTCACTGTTAGGCAATCAGGGCAGTGTATAAAAGCTATATACCAGCATAAGTTCTTTGGAGACTGGTGTGGTGGCAGAGTTCATAGAAAACTCCAGTGGAATTTGTGTCTATTCTTTTTCTCTAACAAGAACTCAAGAGAAGGTAGAGGAGATGTCAGCCTGCCACATTCCCCTCTATGGGACTAAATCTCTTTTTTTACACAAAACATTTTGCATTTTGCTTTTTTACTTTCCTTTTTGTACTCAGTTTCTCAGTAGGTTCCTTTGCTCTTCTTTGTTTCAGACCATGCATGTCAGTTCCAAAGGTAGTGAGTGATATTTCTTTTGTGGTTTTAGTTCCACCTCATCTGAGCACACAAGATAAAACTGTAGAATTCCTTACCATGACATTTTATAAATGGCAAAGTTCCTGGCAATATTTCACATAAAAATGCATCAGAAAATGAATGAGAACACAGTTCAGTTTCTTTGAAAGAAAATACCAGGAGTAGAAGTGTTTGTGGATAAGTAGGAGTTACTCCTCTGAAGCCATGGATTCCAAATTAGCCTTCTTTTCAGATCTGCTTGCCTGCCCTCCTCCCAGCTGCCACTCCATTCTCAGGCCCCATCTCTTGTCCAGATATATCCTCCTGGTTGCCTCCCTTATTTCACTCTTAATAAGTCCTGATGACAGGTTATCCTCTTTCAGGACACCTTCCTTCACTCTCCAACCCTCTCAAGAGTGCAGTCTCTGCCTTGAGAACCACAGACGTAATGCAGACACTTAAATCCATGCTCAAGTATGACAACTCATCCAGTCCTCAGGCTCCTGGTCATGCCTGAGAGGTCACTAAGGAAAGTGTCAAGGAGCTGATCAATTAATTGTTTTGGCAGGCTGCATGCAGTCTGTGGGACAAGGGTAACTCAACCCTGACCAAGTCAAAACCTCTGTCTCAATGCAGGCATCTGCAGTACTTGGATTAGTGCTGAGATACCTTTGTCTAAGTAGTTCTTAAAAACCATACAGTAGTTCTTAAAAAAACATGCAAAATATCTGTAATCAGATATTTCTACTGATATATAGCCTAACCTTTCTGTATTGCTCATTAAATTGATTACTTTTAGACTTATCTCTCAGCTGACCTAATGGATGATTTGCCATGATGACCCTTTTAACAACTTTTACACACTGAATCACAGAATCACAGAATGGTTAAGGTTGGAAGGGACCTCTGGAGATCATCTAAGTCCAACCCCCCTGCTCAAGCAGGGTCTCCTAGAGCACGTTGCCCAGGACCCTCTCCAGGCAGGTTTTGAATATCTCCAAGGATGGAGACTCCACAACCTCTCTGGGTAACTTGTTCCAGTGTTCAGACACCCTCACAGTAAAAAGTTTTTCCTTATATTCAGATGGAACTTCCTGTGTTTCAGTTTGTGCTGCCTCTCATCCTATCATTGAAAGACTATTATTATTATCAGCTACATCTATGCAATCCTGTTTGCTAAGGACTGGCGCCAGAGCACAAACCACTGATGGCTCACATTGTCTGCTTATTGCCTCATACTCTAGTCTGCAAGCTCTCCAGGCACAGGTATTCAGACAGGAGGGTACTGGTTTGCCCTTGAGTCTGCAATTGTGGATGCAACTGTCTCAAGACATTTAGTTCTGTGACTAGTAGCCATAACTCAAGCAGACCCAGCAAACACAGTGTAAATATGGCCACAATGTCTTGCATTCAGCTGTTTCTTATGTTCCTCAAAACTTTATCATACTCATTGTTCTCCTCTGCATTCTCTTCCATTTTCATTTTTCACATCCTTTTTAAAGCCCCAGACCAGGTACCAGCAAGCTTCATCCGTGCTGAGTAGAGGTTGGTAAGTACTTCTGATGCCTTCCATGTAACAGTTCTGTAATATATTCCAGAATAATTGCCTTGTTTTCATCAACCTCACACTACTGACATAGAAGTGGTCCATTATACTCACTAAGACTGGGGTACTGCTGCTTGTACATACTTACACAGTGAGGCAGATGTTTGTARGATCCAAGTCCCCTGCTGTCTGTCTAGACCTTGAACTTAACATTCATTTTAACGTACTGACCCTTCAGACCAGCATGCCCATCAAAGCTGGTAAAACTCAGGGTGACTGGGTATACAGCTGAAGGATTAGGAACTTAGACTGTGGATTTCTCAGGACAGATTGTACAAGAAACTTTCTAAAGTACCAAGATGTAACTTCTCTATAACTTAAAACACAGTGCTTAGAACACTACAGAAACTAAAGGAAAATAATTACCCGTCTGAGGAGGGACTGAGACTCTTCATCAGTCTCTGTAAAACRCTCTGATATTCTTGGCTAGAATGTTCTTAGAAAGGCAAACAGTCACTTTTCTTAAGCTAGCAGCTTTGTTTGCATTGTTTTTCTTTTCCATAATTAAAAATGCTACGTATAGTGGCAGAAATCAAAAAGAAAATCCCAAAGAACAAAATGTGTCCCTTCTTAACTTCAGATACCCTCACATCACTCAGAGCATCTARTAGAAAACAGCATGGCAGTAATGGCAACAGCATGCTTTTGTGATCAAAACAAAAGTTTTAAATAAAAATCACAAACTCATTCAATAAACTCTTCGTGTTTATTGCACGATTTCAACTAAACGTTAAACTTTGCACGCACACCTGAAGGAAGCCTTCCGCTCTCTTTGCACTCCTAACAACCTTTGACACAACTAGCTGTGACAAACTGATTTAAAGTATAGTTGCAGGAAGAGGAGCAGGAAAGCTCTGCTCTGCCTTGTGGGTGTTGTAGTCTTTCTGCTTTCTATCGAGCTGGGCAGCAAGAGGGAGCTGGACTCTAAGTCCCATAGCTCCCACTACAGCCTACCGCACAGGCTCAGAGACCATATGCCAGGAGGGGGTGGCTACATTGTGTCTATTGTACGTTTTTGTGTGTGCCCCCCCCCCCCCCGGCATTTTGTACATTTCACGGGAGGTTTAAATTGGGAGTGAAAAGCATGGCTGATGAGCAAGAAATCATGTGCAAACTCGAGAGCATCAAGGAGATCAGGTATGTTTGCTTTGTGCTGCATCAGTTACATGGAGCAGCTTTCTCTTCGGGGGAGCGGAGGAGTTGCATCCATCTGAAAGTAGCTATTGTTGTGCTACTGAAGAAAAGAAAACCACTCCCAGGCTTTATCACAGGAGCTAAAAATACATTTTTCTAAGTAGGGAAGGAGCATCTGCTGCTGGTAAGCGCCGGTGAAATGTGCAGTGAAGGGCGGCGACGGTCGTGTATTTCCAGAGAATTACCCCGGAGTGATAACACGAGAGGGAAGGGTGCGCGCAGAGGGCTTTTAAGCCCTTTGAATTATTTCTCATTCCTAATGCTCTTCGTCGTAAATCTGTTATTTTGCCCCATTCCTTCCCACCACTCCCCTGGCGGGAGCCTTGACGGACTGGGAAGGGAAGAGGTGGCACGGAGAGCC
>NW_020448752.1:5107996-5145046 GCF_003343035.1 Apteryx rowi
GGGGCGGCCAGCGCGGCGGTCCCGCGGTGCGGCGAGGCCGTGGCCTGCGGAGCAATGTGCCATTTGCGCGGGTGCTGCAAGAGGTGCGGAGCTGAGCCTGCGGAGCGGCCAGCGCTCGACCGGTTTCTTTCTACCTGCTCTCCCCACTGCCCAAAGCGGGGGAGAGGGCTAACGAGGGCCGGGAAACCCAGCGGAGGCTCCCTACCTGCTGTTCCTGGCGGCTCCGCCGAAGGGCTGAGCGGGGCAGCGCGTGCCGGGCTCGCAGGGCGTCGCGGGTGACGGATCGCGGGCACAGCGGCACCAGGCTTCCGCTGCCGTCCCCTCCGGGCGCCGCCGCAAGGCGGGCAGGCAGACGGCTCTCCCCGCTGCCGTACAACCAGATACACCAGGAATTTGTACGCTGTCCTTCATAGCGAATCGCAGGATGCATGGCGTGTGTGAGGCGTCACGAGCAACAACGCACGGCGTTGTGCATGCCCACGTCGGGGAGACGTGCTTTGCTGAGCTTTCAGCAGGACTTTTATGCTCTTCGGCTTAGGACATCGATATTCTGGCTAAGGCCCGAGCTGTCTGTATTTAGCAGGAATTTGTGCATTAAAAAGCCAAGAGAGTTACAAAGAAAGCGAGGGCAGCGATTGCGGAAGCGGCTGGAAGGTGCAAAGCGGCTGGCGGCAGCGCCTCGGGGCAGCACAGCCGCAGAGGGACCCTCGGGGCGCGGGGCGGGCGGGGACGCGCAGGCGGCTCCCGGCGAGGAAGCCGCCGGCTGGTCACGGCCCCTCTAACAACGCCAAGACTGCAATACTTTATCCGTGGAAAGGGGTGAATTAGGCAGCACTGTAAGGGTCCCGTCCTCCTTCACGCAATACCACGAGAAGGAACGAAGATCAGGCCAAAATGTGTGTGTCTGGCATCCTAAAACTGTTTATAGAAAGAGACAACATGCATTGTGCAGAGTAAGAATAACGCTTTTCTATTCAACTGTTCAGAAGGTCCTATGTTAAAATACAGTTCTAAATATGGCCAGTAACAGTCTGATGTGCAGTTATTATAATATTGAATTTAAATATCTGATTAAATTATCTTTTCAGTGATAGCAGCATCCTGTATTTGGAAATCTATGGTACATTCAGTTTTCTAATAATATATTCAAGGGTGACATTTAAACTGTAATTAAAACATTTCTTATATTAGTTTATGCTAAAAGGTACTGTAAAGGTAAAGTTATTAGCTTTATTACACAAGGAAGTTCCAACAAAGTTGTTTGAATATTTTTTAAATGTAAAAAAATATGTCAAAAAGCCAATCCTGCTTGCCACAACTATGTCAATTTTGAGTCTCATTTAACAAAATGTGACTTTTCACCCCCTCATTTTTAAAAGGTGTTTGCATTCTATGCAAAACTTCCTTCAAAATAAACACAAAAATTTCTTATGTTTATAGTGCAAGCACATCTTTGACAGATTTGCAGACTATTTTAATCTGCACTCCATATATTATTATTCTATAGGCAGAGGAGAAAAAAGCCTTCACAATTAAAAGAAATCACTTTTTTTTAAGCTGGTATCTATCATTTATTAAAGGCATTTCAACTGGATTCTTGCAGGGATTTTTAGAATCTAATTCTGCAGACCTTTACATATATATATTTTATATATATATATTTATATATATATATATATATATAAACTTGTAGTCAGTATTTGTCACCACTATATTGCAGCAGTTAGACTTCAATTACTGCAGTCAGTAAACATATGTATAAGCCCCCAATCCAAAGATACATGCACATGCTTAATTATATGCACCGAGTAGTTCCACAGAATTAACCACAGCCATAAAATTAAGCAACTATGTAAAGACTGGACCTCAGCGTTCCACCTGGGAGCAGATAAAAGAGAATGAGAGTGAACTTACTCATGACAGATGCTAGTTTCACTGCTTAATGTCCTCTTGGGACACACTTAGTGACTACTGTAGTCAATGGGATGTAAGAACTTAAATAGAAAAGAATATGAGGGCAGAGTTCATTAGGTAGTCTAGTTTTATTTTAAAACATTACTGCACATTGCCTAATACTAATAGAAAGAGCTTTAATTTCTGTGCATTTTTTCTTTTCTAATATCAAAAGCAAATTGTTTGGATTGAAACACTCCCCTGCAACCCATCTGCTGTAGCAATTTGGCAGAGCAAGGCAGCCAGTGACTAGTAACAGTGAGGAAACTGATCTATTTCCATTGTCTTAGGTGAACACTTGCCATAAATAGAGAAAAGTAAAGGGGGAGGAAATTGGGGACAAATATTCTCAGTTACAGTAGTCAAAGCTGCCATTACTAAATAAATGTTTTAAGTAAATGGGAACAACAGGACAATAATAACAGGGGTTGGGGGTTGGACAATATTTTTAGTGGGACATTGCAACATTTTAAATGGAAGAGAAGATCTATTTTATTGGTATAAATCTAACAATTACTTTCAGACTAGTATGTACCATTGCATAGTAAATGGCAAAATATGCCAGACAAATCATTCTCTACAAATCCCATCTCAAAACTCACTTCTTCTTCATCTATAAAATCAGGGAGGCGTAACTCATACTTGTTTTTGTTCAAAGTCTTTTTTCTTAAAATTGTACAACGTATATTTTAAAAAGTTTGGATATTTGGACCATATCCCCCATTGACTGTGTGATGCATGTCTTTGTTTCCTTACTTTTGATTCTGAATCTGCTAGAGCAAACCTCTGTATTCGTGGAGTGAGTCCTATTAAATTCAGCAGCGCTCAGCATTGATTCATAAGTCACAATTATGTCTAAGGTCATGGTACCTTTTATCATAAACTCTTCTGGGCAGGGACTACCTTTTTTGTGTCACAAAATGATGAGTATATTTTGGATTTCACTGCAAAGCAAATGATTTGGCCTTCATTGGCTTTACTGCAAGTTTGGAAAGCCAAGCACTTGTGTGAACCTGTACAAAATCTGGAAATAATACTCTGAGAATAACAGAGTTTAATACCACTTGTTTTAATTTTTCTTCCATTTCCCTCCCCAAAATACCAAAAAGCATTTATTTTCCAAAACATTTAAGGCCTGTTAGTTCACAATAATTGCTTTCCTGCACACTCCTAAATTTTCTGTGAGCTACAGGTAAGGGTGGGATAGTTTTCAGATTGTTTTCTCTTTATTTTCAACCAATTTGCAACTTACAATGTTTGAGTCATGCAGAGAAATGGCACTGTTAATCCTGAAAGCAAAAACTAAACCAACTTTATTATTACTGCTAAATAACTTCCCAGGGTTCACCATGCTAGTTTTGAAAACTCTTAAGCAGCCATTAATCCTTCATGGAATAAATAAACTTTGAATTGGGCCATTAGAGCTGAAGTCCAGTCAGCAGCTGCTTTATTGTCAAGAATAGCATTGCCGGAGGCTGCAAAAATCAATGTGTTCAGGTAGCCATCTGTTTTAACAAAATGATCTTTGGTTTTACTAGGAGATGGCTTTTATTAATGCATTAGCTCCACTCCTAAAAGTCTTCAGCATCTCAATGAAAGACCTAATTTTCAGGTGCCTGGCTCTCAGGGCAGAAAAAACCAACCCTATATAAGGTGCTTCAGGTACCTGTATCACGAGTGGAAAGTGTTATCTATGTGAGTTATGAAGCCCACAACAGCCAGGCTGGTCTGCTGTGAAGCACCTAGGACTGGCAGATAGGAAATGCTGAAAGCAGGAGAGACTCTCCCATCACTTATGCCTCCATCCCCTCAATACACAGAACTCTGAACCTAAGAAAGGTAGGCATCTGTGCACTTTCTTAAAAAAAAAGAAAAAAAAGAAAAAAAAAAGACATAGGATGTGAGGATGCCCCCATATCCTTTTATACCATATCTCAGCTGTTGGCTGATTACAACTGTCACCTAGAAAACAAGGGAGCCAACTTAAGTTCCTACCTCTGCTTGACGGAATACATGTTCCAGTGTTCCCAGGGTGCATCAGGCACCAGACTGACCACGATTCTGGATTATTCCTGGCAAGTCTGTCATTGTGCAGAAAAGACTTGGTTTTATGTACCTGGCCACTGAAAAGACAAAGGAGAGAGAAAACAGAAGGAACTTCATCCTGGAGTTTAGGGCACTCAGCCGCAGGAAACAGACCTGTGTTCTGGCCTCTGTTTAGAGGATCTCCAAACCTTATCTAATTTATCTTAGGTCTCAAATTCTTACCTAATGACTGCTTCATGTAAAGCATGCTATAGAAAGTAAGGCTACTATGCTGTCCTTAGTACTAGCTGCAGTTGCATTCCCATATCATCCCCGTCTATGCTGGCATTAGATACATATGTTCTAAGAAGACTTATTGCAGTGAGTTTTTCAGGAAAGTTAGGTGGAGGTTTGGCAAACCTCAATCCTGATGGGGCTTTATTGTGAACTAGGCCCTAAGTGGCTCAGTTTGATCGAGTTTTATTAGATCTAATCATATATAGTTGTACAAATCCAGACTCCTGAGGAATTGTGGAGATAATTTTCAAGTTGTCTACGAAGAATGAGTGCCTCCAGTGTCAAGTGGTGTTTCAAGACTGCAATGTTGGACCTATATACCTGAATTCTATCTGCATCGAGATCCGTTCTACACTTCATTCATAGAAACTTTTACTAGTTGACTTACTATTCCTTCAGCCATTTCTAATAAATGGTGAGATATGGACTTCTCAGAACTGGAAGGACTGGGTACCTTTTAAAATCAATGTATATTCATAGGTATATAACTGATATTTTCTATAATAAATACATACTACATGAAAAATGTGAACTCTATGATGAACTATAGTACAAACATAATAACCATACTTACCAAGTGATTTTATCAAACTTGAGTTTAAATATGTGTTCTCTGTAATATCTGTAAATGTCTCTGAGTGACCTCTGACAAGACCTTATTTTGTCATTGACTTTTTCTGTTAATATCTTTGGTCTGATGTTTCTGTTCTTCACAGCCCATAACATGGACTGCAATCACTGACAATAGTAATCTAGGTCTGTTAAGGCTTATTCATATAGAGGAAAGAGCTTTACTGTTAAGAGGGAGGGTGGCAGAGGGTGAGCCTCGGTCAAATGAAGACAAGAATAAAATCCATACAGATACTTGCTACACACTTTAAAGAAGGGCCCTCAGGCTAGCTCTAGAATTTCTTTTGGAATCTTGGTTGGAGTAAATCAGAGAAAACACGAACTTTAAGTCATTTTCCTGAAGTAGTTTCAAGCCAAGGATAATACAGAAGACCTGAGATGATGCTGTATAGTCAGTGTCAACATGGGATCCCACCATGAGTCAGACAGGGCAGAAGGAGGATTTCCACTTGTACTTTTGATGCAGCCATGCAGATAAGCAGAATAGTCTTCTAACTCTGCAGTTTGATATAGGAAGAGTGAGAAAGTGTATCCTTATTAAAGTATATTCTCCTGTGCTCACATAGAATGACACTGAGCAAACCATTCATTCCTGAGTGCTGTGGGAGAAGTTACAGAAAGAATCCTTGGGGACTTGGGATGGAAAATTTGTAAAGGGAACAAATGCCTCACAGAAGTCTGGGAATCCCCTTTCCTAGAGACAGGTATAGCCCAGCTTCCTGCAGGGCGTTCAGTGCCTTCAGCTTCCATTAAAAGCAACAGTCCTGATGCTGTTCTTAGTTCAGTGGGAGCGAGTCGGAGCCTAGTAGGAAGGGGAGTCACACATCATCTTCTAGAGGTAGGTCTTTTATTGCTAAAAATTCTTTGCTTTGCATTGCTGATAGGCAGCCTCCTATGATCTACAGAGTACATTTTATAATCAGCTTTGCTGCTTCCAGTGAACTTAATCAACCTTACCCCCGATTTGCATGGGGATAGGAAGAGGATATTTAAATACAAAAGCAGACCTCTTATTTCCCTGCCCCTCTTACATCATGCCTGTAGGAAGTCTACTGTGTTATTAAATAGCGCACTTGGAACCAAATCTGGCTCTACTTGCAGTAGGTGTTATGTCACTAAAATGGAGTACTACATCTTGTTTTATTCAGAACAAAGTGAGTCAAGGAGTCCTGGAGCTCTTTACTATATATCTGAAATGCAACATTGCAGCCTCTTGTTATAAACATAGAAGTGCTATTGACACATAGGTTACCATGTATCATATTCTAACTTTCAGTACTGGAAGAATAACCAAGGCCTCTGGGTTAGCTAAATCACAGGAACAAGACTGAGAACAAGAACAGTTTGTTTGCTGTTTTCAACAGTTTGGACAAGTGTTAAAACGTACAGTAGTAAACTGCCCTGCTGCTTAAAACTGTGTCTGATGACTGAAACTCACACCCTCTGAGAAGAGAGATATAGACTGGGTTTTTAAACATTTTTGCTATGGAACTATGGATTGCCACAAATGAAAAAGAACAAACAAAACTGGAATGCAGGATGTAGGCAGAAATATTTACACATATATGAATGGTACTAGAGCTTAGCAAAGAACAAAAAGAATGCACAGTTACCTGCGGGTGGGATGTTGATGGCCAATGTCATCTGAGTTTTTACTACTCTGATTAGTCATTGCTCTGAAATTTTATTTGAAGCTGAAGTTAGTATTTTAGCAGTTCGGATTATTGTTCACATAGTTGCAGTCAGCGTATCCGATACTATAATCACTTGCATCACTTGCATTTCATACCCCATTTCTTAGAACCCTGTTTAAAAAAAAAACAGCTTTTCTGGATTTCTCCTTTTTGGAATTAGGCAAAATCTCAATTAATCGATGCAGTAAAACTCTATTGGTACAACTTGTCTGAATCTAAAATAACTGTTAAATTTTTAAATGATGTGTTAGTTTGTGTTAATTCAGAGAAGTACGGTAAAATCTAATAGTATAGAAAAGTGCAGGAAAAGAGCTGGGGTTAGAACCTGGTTCTCTCATTACACCTCATCCTTTCTCAGCCATACTTAATTTCACCCTTGTCTATTAATGCCACCCCTTACTTTCATCTATTCACATACAAAGTGACATCTGGCAAAAAGATTTTGCAGTGACTTACTGTTGTCCCTCTATATTTGTAATTACCATTGGGATCCAGGAATAAGACTTTGCAGATGGAAAAAATAAAGGCACGACTGAAAGCAGAATTTGAAGCCCTGGAGTCTGAGGAGAGGCACCTGAAAGAATACAAACAGGAAATGGACCTGCTGCTGCAAGAGAAGATGGCCCACGTGGAGGAACTGCGGCTGATCCACGCTGATATTAATGTGGTATGCAACAGTCCAGCTGTGGACAGTCTGACTAAAATACAATTGTATAAGAATCATTCCACAGGTTGTGGAATTGTGCACATCACTGAACTATCAGTGGTTCAATAATCTGGACTTTACAACACCATCCTAGGATCCTGCAAAGAGTGCCAAATAAATTTACCTGAGGATCACTGTTTTTCCTGTCTGTGTTGTGCAGGATATTTTTGTGAGGTTGGCATAGGAAGGATTTGCACAAAGGGGATAAATAACCAAGCCCATTGTTGCTACAACTTTACCATTAGCTATAGTAGCATCACTCTGGCAGTCTCAGAGAAAGTGGTTCTTCCTGCTAGTCCTTTTGCATTTAACACCTGGAAGCAGAGCAGCTTTGGGTTGGAGCTTTTTGGAAGAAAAGGGATTTGGGGAAAATACATTACATTTGTAAAATTCTTAGCAAGAGCCAACCTTGATCATGGAGTGGAACCACAAACCATTACCACAGCACAGTAAGAAGCACCAGCCTGAAAGGAATTTATACAAATAAGAGAAACAGTTTAAAAACAAGAAAGATAAACTAATCAGAGGAGCTCAATAGGGAATGTGTTTTAAACCCCACAATTTTTACTTCATGTTAGGGCACTTAAATGTCTGTACAGTGGTTTCTAGCTCAGAAGGTATCTGTGCTTTGCACCAGAGGAAAAAAGCTCCCACATCATAAGCAGGTACAAGCTATGTACTGGATGTGCAGACTGCATTTATTTATCACTTGAATTTTCTGTCTCCTCTCACCCTCCACCCAGCTGCATAACCTCTGTCTCAGTCTCTGTTTTATCCTCCCCTCTTTTTCCTATCAGATTATCTTTCTTTCTGCCGCTTTTCCCATTTACTGTGCTAAGGGAAGCAGGAACCTTTTATTAGCTTGTTAGTTAACTTCTAACCAAAGGTGTTTTTGGAGATGCAGAAAATGAGTTTATTCTACTCTAGCATAGATTTACTTTCTATTTTTAATGTCCCTTGAGAGTTTTCCATAGCTCCTCACTTGCTGACCCATGTGCAGCCTGTCTGCCTACTCTTTCTGTTGTTTGGACGGTACAGGTTGAATGTACCTTTTTTATGAAAATGTCTCCTGTATATCACTTGAGATTGCTTCTTCCTTGCGCAGTTTTCACTCTTCCAGTATATTACTTCCTGTTTGACTATTGCATTGTCTCCAGCCTCTTCCAATTTGAATGAGAAATTCTCTTCTTTCTGATACACAACCTTCTGGTGAATCAAAGAACTATTAAAGAAACAGTCCTTTAAAACCATGTCCACCCTCCTGTTTCAGATGGAGAATACTATCAAGCAGTCAGAGAATGACCTCAACAAGCTATTGGAATCTACTCGTCGCCTGCATGAGGAGTACAAACCCCTGAAGGAGCACGTAGATGCTTTAAGGATGACTCTGGGGTTGCAGAGGCTGCCAGATCTTTGTGAGGAGGAGGAGAAACTGTCCCTTGAGTAAGTCTCCAAAGCAAACCTTATCTGGCCTTATACCTTCTCATGATTCTACTGGTTATTTTGTCATTTTATTACTGTTGGCAGGTGGAAGAAAGACGAGAGATGCATGAAAAGCAAAAGTTAACAAAAAGGGGATGTGGGAGCACATGTATTTGTTAACATTCAGTTTGAATTTGTTGGAAGTTAAATTTAGATTATTCTAAGTTGCAGACTCCAAATCTGACATGCAAACATTCAAGGGTGTTTGGTTCTACTGGTTCTATAGCTTTTTGTATCTTATGCTGCTTTTTCTAAAAGTGCTTTTTTTTTCCCCCCCCCTGAAAATAATCATCTGAATTGCTTGTTTAGCAAGCAGAGGTATGAGGCAGTACGAGAAAGGGATACAAAAGAATCAACCTTCTGTTGGTTTGTGCTACTCTGAGTCAGAATTTTTCTTTGTGCTGCATACATGTGGTAGTACCACTTAGCACTGTTTAGTCATATACCTCTGACTGACAGCAAGTGACAAGTTACCCTGGATGTTTAATAGATTTGGATTATGGCCAGGTTTCATTTTTAGGGCATAACCTAGGTAGGGTAGGATAGCAGAAATAGCTACTAGTCAAAGAATAGTGTCCTTGGTTTAACAGAACTGTTTCAAATGCAAGTGATGTTTTTAGAAAGCTACATTTCTCTTAATGTCCAACACATTTGCCATCATTTTAACTAATACACAATTTTAAAGTTTTCTTTTGCATTTCTTACGAAATTCTATTTTCCATCCTAAGTAGCTTGGTACTACAAGGAATGTATTAATCCACTTCATTAAAAAGTTAGTAATTTTTAATAAAATAAAATGTAAAAATTAAGACTTTTACAGAAAGCTGTTATAGATTACATGAATACATAGTGTATTTTCCAGGCTATCAGATTTGTATTTAGTTGTAAATCAACATGTCTTAGAAGCCAACAAGCATTGACATTCGTCTGGAATCTGGCTGAAGTGTACAAATGCAGAGGAAAATACCAGCAATTCTGTTTAAGAAGTAGTCCAAGACTTAAGTGTAGGTCATTTGACTCTAGTGGGGAACATGATAGGGAAATATGATCCATTATTTTTTAACACAAAATACCTCTTACAAGCTAACAGAATAGTCCAAAAAATGGTTATATTTTTGGTTTGTTTTTTTTCTAGTTACTTCGAAAAGCAGAAAGCAGAATGGCAGACAGAACCACAGGAGCCTCCCATCCCAGAGTCTCTGGCTGCAGCTGCAGCTGCTGCCCAACAGCTGCAAGTGGCTAGGAAACAAGATACCAGACAGACAGCAACTTTTAGACAACAGCCACCTCCAATGAAGGTCAGGAGATGGAACGTGCTGGCTTTTCTCTTGTGTCATTAGAATATACTATGTTTATAAAGTTGCTCAGTAGTTACAAAAAGAAAAAATGATTTTGATTTTCCTGTAATGGTTCAAATCAAGAGCAGCCCCAGTAAACTTAAACTAGTAGCACCAGTCATCAAGCGTTGAGGATAAGGCTCTGTTTCTTATTTGACTCCCTTATGACTTACAAATCCCTGTCAGCAGAGATGCAGCCAGTTTTTGGCCCTCTTGTGTTTCACATGGGAGAAAGGCACATAAGTAAGAAAACACTGGACCAAACCCCCCCCCCCCCCCCAAAAAAAAAAAAGGTAGCTGGGAGTTGATCCCAAATGGATTCATATTAGAAGCAATGCATGTATTCTATGAGGAGGAGTGACTATCGGTGTTATAGATTACCAAGAAAGGTGATAGGCTCTGCACTTCTTGGTGTCTTCAAATCAAAGCTAATATAAGGATTTTTACCTAACTGTAGGCACTTAAGTGAGATGTACTACTTAAACAGTTATACTCAGCTCCTTCTGTAGTTAGCAGAAAGAGCTAAATAATTCCAGGGGGGAGATTCATCACACTTATGTTCCAAAGATTCACTGATTGGAGAGGCAAACTGAGGCAAGTATACCCCTTACTTAGTTGCTTACTTAGTATCTTGAGATAGGTGAGATGAAAAGCCTTTCTGAAAGCAATACATTTCAGTCAAATGGAAGTTAAAGGGCACAGTGTGGAGAAAAGGATGGAGTTCAGTATCTTATGTTCAGTATGTGGGATTCATCTAAACGCCGTTCCTGCCTTAAATTCTGTGAAATCTCCTCGCTATAACTTCATGCCTTCACTATAACTTCTCCGATCCAGTGAAGTATTCCCCATGTAAACATTTTCAAAACATGTGAAAAAATAACAAATGGAATTTAATATCAAAGTTATTGATACAGGCCTGAACCATCTGTTTGCTGAATGTAATTTTAACTCAATGAGATATTCTGTTTTTTCAGTTGGTCTGAAGCTACTGTACAATCCAGAGACTTAGATATAAAATTTAGCACCAGTTTGCCTTTGAAGGCAAGCAGCCTTGGTTATTTTTCCTGTACTGGAAGTTAGAATATGATATTCAATAACCCATGTGTCAACAGCACTTAAATGCTTTTAACAAGGGGTTGCAATGTTGCATTTCAGGCATGTTTATCGTGTCACCAACAAATTCATCGGAATGCACCCATATGTCCACTCTGCAAAGCAAAAAGCCGATCTCGGAATCCCAAAAAGCCCAAGAGGAAACAGGATGAATGAAGAAGGACAGAAGATTGAGAACCACACATGTGACCAGTCCCAATACCTTTCCAGTAGAACTGTAAATGTAGCCAGATTTTATTAAGTGCAGACTCAAGTACGACCTACCCATTGTTTTCTATTTAATGTTATGTAAGCACAATGTTTCTGTTCTATCTTAATTTCCCTCCAGTCCTTGAGATTTGGTTTTAGGAAAAGAAATATTAATGGTGCTATGGTTTAACATTTCAAACATTGCACCTTTTGGAGTCCTAAAGAAAACAGAAGTCTAATGCGAGTATCCTAAATGTCAGACTATTCCTATATGCCAAATGTAATTACCACAAATTCTTTTATGTCCTCTTTTTTAAGCAGATGTTACTAAAAGATTATTCTAATTTTCTCCTGATAACAGGAGACTACTTGAAGTGCAGAAACAGCAGATTGTCTCTGTTTCACTAAAGAACAACTTGTTTACCTGGCTAGTAATACTACATAGGCTTGAGTATCAAGTAGAACTGTTTTTATAATGGACATGTTCATGAAAAAAAGATTTGGATATACAGGAAATCAGTGTATTAAGGACACAAGTGATTTTTGATTATTTACTGGAGTTTGACTGTACTATTCTTTCAAACTTGGCTTAAAATTTGGAAGGCGGATCAAGTTGTAGGATGTGTATGAATTACTAAAAATTACATAATTTATGATGCTTTACCATCTTAATGCTGTATTATTTTCAGCAGTCAGAAGACTAACTGACTTAAGTATAAGGCTCAAATGAACTGCATTAGTGGTCTTCCTAGGATCTAAGGCCAACAAGCTCACTATGGTTCTCCAGGGATCACACATCAAATAACCAACATTTCTTTGCCTCTGTGACAGCAATATTAGCCATTCTGCATGTCTTCTCTTCCTGGTTTCTACTGCCAAAATCTCCCTTAGCAGACTTATCCTCCAGTAGATCACAGGGAAATTCAATAGCACGCACCAGAAGCAATGTTAACTGAAAATTATACCTTTCACCAGAATTGCCTGTTTTGGGTTTTGGGGTTTTTTTTTTGTTTTTTTGTTTTTTCCCTAAGGAAAATTTACTAGTTGTTTGTCTTTTTGTAAGTCATTTTCAAGCTAGTTTTATTGTAGCCCAAGCTAGTTTTGTGCTCTGTACACGGGCCAAAAGTACCCTGATTAGAGGATCCTTCAGACTTCTCACTGTATCTGTGTCCTCCCATTGTTTCCTCTCACGTAACAACRGCTCCTCCAAAGGGGAAGATGGTGGTGATTCAACTACAGAACTGGGGCTTAAAACTTACTGGCTTCTAATTCCAGTTTTATCATTGGTTTTGTTGTCTGAACTGATACTAAGTCTTAAATATTCTTTCCACTAACTTTAGGAGGCAGGGACTGCCTGTCTAGACTCTTCCTCTCTTTTTAGCCCAATTCTTTCCTCTACTATTATGCTACAGTGGTTATAGCGAGAATTTTGCTTGTTAAAAAGAACAGGGAAGCCCCAAATCTCTGATCAGAAGACTTTATCAAATACTGGGGACTATCCAAATCCACATAAAAAGATTTTTTGGCCAAATCACATACATCACCACAAATTTCCCAACTCTACCATAAAGCACATGAGTATTTTATCAAAGATAGTCCTATAATTTATGGCAAGTTCAGTTGGAATTGTTCCATTTTAATGTTTCACAGTCAAATAAACATCTCTCAACAGCAGAGACAGAACATGGACCATGTGCCCCTGAAAACAGGTAAAGAGCAGTTTCTGTTAGCTGCATTACTGGGACTCAATCTCTGTATTATGGAGAGGCTAGTCTGACCCCAGGCTCTCTTCACCAGATGGCAGCAGTGCTCTAACTCTGTATCCTTACACATATTTCCTGACACAAATACTGGATTCTATCTTCGACTATCAGAGTGGCCATATGGTGTCTGCCCTGCTCAGAGCATTTTATTGGGCTTAAGGAAAAATGTGCACAGTTAAGAGGATAGCACATAGGCTCCTCCTAATTGCAAGCATGAGAACAGAATACTTCTGATAATGGAGGTACATAAATTTAAAAAGGAGTGACAGTGCACAGTGGGTGAATGGTCTGCAGTGAAGTAGTGTGTAGAAAAGGATAGATTTGTAGAAACTTGGATTTATAGACCTGAAGGTCCTAAAATAGATGGGGTTAGTCCTGGCTGCTCTCACCTCATTGCTGCTTTCCAAGGTTACTTATTTCTTGGGGATCTCTAGAGCTCTAAACTGAAGCATGCTTGAGGATTGACCATTTTCTAATTCAGTATGTCCATTTTGTATTTTTACTTTTTAAAAATAGTTTTTTTGTGCCCTTATGTTTTATAAGGTTTTGCTTTTTTTAAAAAAGAAAGAATCTAACAGCCTGTGTTTGTATCAGTCATGGATTAGTATTTACAYATCTGTTTTCATGAAGCTGTGCCATATGAATTGTGTGCATTGCTGAGAATCAAACTATTTCAAGGAGGCAAAATCTGTATTATACATTAAGGGATCCTGGGTGGGGGGGGGAGCAGAATCCTTTTTAGGGAAATGGTATTTCTCTTTTCTCTCACAGATTAATTAAGCAAGTTTACATGAACAGTTTTTCACATGACAGCCCTCAGCCCTTTTCTCCCTGTCGTCCTTCTCAAAAGACTACAGAGATAATACTGATTTTTGTTCTTTTAGGCATACAAGGAAGCTGTCTGAAGTACAGCTTTTATCACAAAACTTCTGCATTTCTGATCCTTGGAGAACCAATGGTGTTTCCCTTTGTACCTAAGGTTCTTTGAGGTTATTTCATCACTAAGTTCAGTTTAACAGTTTTACTTGGGTTAAATTCTCTTAATAGTCACACAGAGACCCTTCTCATGTACCCTGAGAGGCTGTTCAAGCCCAAATAGCTTACAAGACTTTATATTACTGAAGTCTGGTGCAACTCTGGCTTTGTCATCCCCTTTGCAATCAGTATTCAAGCAACAGCAAAATCACTGAATTCTTTTGTTGCAGTTACTCACTTGCCTGAAAGGACAGTCCTGTTTTTCTGCAACTGAATAGCAAAGAATACACAAGCATCTCCCTCCTCTCCCCGTCCCCCGCCAAAGCACATTGAAAAAGCAAGAACACTGTACTGTGCGTAAAGGCTTTGCTATGGAAATATTCATATCTAAGCTGGGGTAACTCAGTTGCTCAGACTTTAGTGCCAAGCACCTCATTAACAAAATAGAGAAATCATAAGCCAAATTCTAATACTTGCACTTAATGAGTTCAACTTTAGCTTTCTAAACAGCACACTCGTGATTGACTGAACCTGCCAGTGGCTTCGAGTTGGAGAATTAGATCCACTTTTGAAAGAATAGCCATTGCTGTGTTACTGTAAATACCAGACTACTCAAGAAGTTAAGACTTTACCAGCATTTTAAATAAAGTGCTTTCCTTTATTTTACAGTTTTCTAATTCCAACTTCATGGCTTTTATTTTAGCATTTAGAAATTTTAGCAATACCTTGAGTTTCATTGGCTTCTGTGTTCTGAATATTTTACTCCTGTGCCCAGTCGGAGTAACAGTGTGCTACCTGTTTAACTTGTCTGTACAGTCCTTTTTAATAAACATTTGTTTCATGTTAAACTTTCTTCCTGAAGGATATTTTCACATCTGTTACTTGCTTATGTTACTGACAAGCAGCCATACCCTGAAAGGTAAAACCTAGTTCTTTAATTTTATATTATGCAATTAGACACACTTCTGTTATATCTTTATAGCAACTTTATGAGGCTAAATATGGTGAAAGGAATACCTGTTTTAATGAGCTTTGTAAAGTGGCAAGTGGAAAGGAAAAGAAGATAGCAAGATCAGGGTTAACCTAGCCAAACTTCTCAGTCACATTTCTGGAACACAAATTACTATGTGCTTAAGCACCATGATTTCTGCATCTGCGAAAGAGTCACAGAAACAGTGTCTAATTCCCCAAACCAGGTATTTCAGCAGTGAAACTATCCTCTGCTACTACTGGCTACTAACACCTGAACTGGACAGTTTGTGTGAATATAAACACTTAACTTGCACTTGCAGGCATGCAGTTGTGAAAAGTCAAACAGAACTAGAAAAATAACAAGGAAATCATTTTCTGCAGTGATACGACTTTACATATCTCTGCTGCAGTTCAGCCACTGAAAAGCTCCTGCTGGGGTATTTATTTCAGTTTGTGTCTGATTTACTGAGCTTCAGCTTGAATCAGCTCCCAGTCAATACAAACTAATTCAAAATAAGCCACTCTTAAATGAACGCATTCCAAACTCAGCTTAAAAAAAAAAATAAAAAAGGAAAAGTCTTCTTCAGACTGGTTTCAGTTTAAAGAAGTCATACCAAAAGCTTATTTTCAGGTGCCATTTTACCAAGGGGCCAAGAAAAGGGCATATTCTGCACAGTTCCTCACTGCTGAGGAATCTCCTGTTTTGTTTTGCTTTCTAAAAGAAGAAAGAGGCATGATTCCCTCCTTGCTTGAAGGCAGGGGATAGATGTCTTCCAAAAAGTCCTGCTTTGCCATTAGGAGATGGTATCTTCCAACAGTGCTTGCTGCAAGTTCCTTCTCTCATTAAACTGGTGACAGAGGAGYTTATGGGAGCACTCCCTTATCCAACTGAATCGGGAAAGCTCACAGATGACATACACTGTGAGCAAGGGAGGTAACCTGCTACATGGGAACAAAAACAGCTCTGGGAAATAACCTATTGCATTGGCACACCTGGATTCAGAAGAGAATGTCTGTCCCAGACCTCACAGAGCTCAGACCCTGAGCTTGCTTAAATATAAGGAAAATGAGTTTTCCATAGGTACTAAGCGTCTTCAAACACACAGAAGCCACAAAACCTAACCATTGCCCTAATCTTCCTTCGTACCATGACAGACATCCCAAGAAAAAAGTGACTTCTATTCATACTTACTGACATCTGAATTGTTCAAGCTTTGAAACATCCTGCACTAATCTCAGCTCATCCAACTGCTCTTTCCAGTTCCCTAATCCTAACCGCAACTATAACTCCACTTATAACATTAGTCATAAAGCTAATGCACTCATACCTTCCTGAAAACTAACATCGAAGTATCCCTCATAACTGACACCGGCCTCCATTTTATTTTCTTGAGCTTAGCAAGATCCTGTACCAAAATGAGCTCCCAAATTCCTGATCGTCTTAACTCAAAAATTCAAGTGTGGCATTAAGTATTGCCTACTAATATATTTCAAGGCAAAAAGTCAATAGCTGAAGCTTGTCCCAGCTTTAAATCCACTCCTTCGAGATTTCTACTATACAACAATCAATTGGGCTCCTCAGCCTTTATTCTCACTAACCTTAACTGTAACTTCCCTCTCTTCCCAGGAGCCAGTAAGAGAATGAAAGATCAGTGATATTTACTCATTTGTGATACACTAAAGATCTTCAGTGTCTTCTAGTACCTGAGTTGTTCTGCTTAGTCTTTCCCAATTCCTAATTTTAATTCCCAAATCTGACCCTCAGTATGATGCTAATCATGAAAAAGTGTTTTGCCCTTCTTTAACTGATACTATGTTTTACTTGCTTGCCACTGACACAAAAATTGTCCTGTGTAACAGCAACTGATGAGGAGGAAAGGAGATTATTAGCAATACAGCCTTTTTTAGTTACAGTCAGAATGGTAATTTGTACCAACAACTATTTTAAAGTCTCATTTTCTGAAAGGAAACAGAGCTTTAAAGGGGCTTTTTCTTCTGTTCCTGATACACACAAACTTTTATTACTGTATAGACATTACATATATGCAGTTAAAAAAAATAATTTCTTATATAGGCTTTCTCTAAGACGGCCACAGCATCTCAGTTCTTTCAGTTTGCTATTGAGTCAAGTAGACAGACTGAAGTAACATTCCAGTGGACTAAGCTTCAAAATTAATTCCACTTAATATAAACATCATCAAATACAAATTCTCATCACTCATTTAAACCCCATTTAATTCAGCCAAACAGAAGTACACTCATCTCTGTTGATGCTCTGACTAATGCATGAAGACTGCAGCAGTTTCTGTGTCCATTTTCTTCCTTAACACTTAACCAAGACATACTTTTCTAAGTCATGCCTTCCCTGCACAGTCCCCAATGTACAGTGCAGTTTCAAATTCTTTTACTGAATCAGAGCAGCAAGGCTTAATGAATCCTTTTTAAAATGGAGTAGAGCATCTTGAAGAATTACAACATCCACAAAGTGACAAGGCTCACTCCAGAGAAAGAAGYACGTTACCATTCACTGGAAAACTTTTGAAAACAGTAAGAAATATTGCTCAGTGGTTCCCCCTGAGATAAATCACCTTTATAAAATAGGCAGATCAGCTCAACATGCAACAGTTTCATACAGGAAACCTAATTCCACCATTTGCAGAACAAGATGTGACTGTATTACAAATACATCAACAAAAGCTCACTTGGGTACCAAAACCCTTGAAACCCCAGCAGTATGGGCCTCAGTATTGAATGAGTGGCAACTTTGATTGTTGAGCATCATAGGTTTGGCTCTGAGCCACACTGGCCTCTGGATGTTCCATTTCCATAGCTTTATTAACCACTAGTAATTTTCACATCATTTTGAAAAAAGAAGTAGCATAATGATCTAAAATATTTAGTTCAGCAGCAGACTTTTCTGCTTCTGCTTATCTGCTAAATCTGCTAAATGATCCCATGAAGGACATGAAGCTCAAAAAATGTGCACGTAAAATAACTGACTTTTTTTGTTGTTCTTGCAAAACCCCTTCTCTTGTTTCCATCCTTAAAAGGTCCCTCTCTGAAATGAAGCCAGTGGAAGTTGGGCTTAAAAAAGATCTACCATCTTATATTATTCTGTGCTGGAGACTTACCCAATACTATCTGAAAGACCTTTGTCCAGCTTTACTGTTTCAAGGTAACTTGTCCATTAGCAATAGAAGCTGCAACTATAGTTAAACAAAAATAAAGAAAATATGACATTCTAGTATTCTAACAAGGGTATCAACCAGATCTTCAGATGGCAAAAGCTTTTTTTTTCTTCATAAACCAGAGTGTTTCTACAGATATTTATTATAATAGGCTGGGCCCTTTTTATAATCCAACGGGATAGTTATTAATTTCTATTTAGCATTTTTGAACCATCAGTACAAATGTAACATATTTCAAAATATAATCCTTGAAAAGCTCTAGGCTTTATGCCTACTATTAAAAATTAAATTAAGAAAAACAGATATAAATGGATTATCTCATTTGCAGTGAAAGGGAGAACCTAACTCTTCAACACAGATGAGTTAGCTCTGAAACCCAACACTGATATGCTAAGTGTCAATACTAACAATCATTTCACAATTCAGAAATGCAGCAGAATTACAAAAGCAGTCATGTGCTTTTGTTAAGGCATGCAGCACAATAAACACTGATCAGAATAATCTGAATTTAACAGCAAAATAAAGACCAAAGAGACACTGCCTTTGGCTGCAGTATGCTGAAAAAGGAGAGGGATATTGCCACACTATAACAGGGCATATGCTGCATGGAACATGAACTCTCAATTATGTTCCCTTACACAGATTAGTAACTGTTGAAAAGTCACARTTAAGCTCTTTGGCATTCAATATACGGCTTTTGCTCTACAGGAGCCCAAGAGCTAAGAGAATTCTTCCGACTTCCAGTGTAACCTTGTGTAACTGTAAAATGTCGACTACAACAAACTCAGAACATAGCCCTAGAAGTTTGTAGCTCAATACCACCAGCAATCCTATTGATTTCAAAGCATCAGGACCAACTGGGTTTTGAGGACTGGCATCTTTAAATCTTACTTATGGCACATACACTTGTCCCTAGAGAGCTTTGCAGGGACCCTCAGAATTCAGACTTCCCAAGGGTGGCCTGTTACTCTTGTTCTGCCTTAAACACAGTGCACCTAATGATCAGCTCAGAGTTCACAGTCCTGCAGCAAACTGGGGCTTCTCCTTAAACCATATTTTCCAAGACTACAAAAAACAGAGTAGTGCCTTGTCCTGTATAAGCAGGTATGGTGCCTTCCTCCCCTGTCCTTAAGACAGAAATCTGGCACTGCTGATACTTCAGATCTTGAGATATGGAAGGATAAGGCACTTGGCTTTTTCTACGTGGGGGCGGAAAAAGCCCAGCACTTCCCTATTAAATACTGCAGAACATCAAACACAGAGAGGTGGCACTAGGTGACCTGTATCTCAGCTCAGGAAATGGCAGTTAGCCTCCATTCTCTCATGAGGCCATATTCCTTTATGACGACTGTTTCTATCTAATACAGAACCTTATTTCAGCCTCTCCCACAGATCTAATTTTCTAGTTTTATTCTGTCCTCAGGAACACCATTCTTTCTTCTCTTATGACACTGACCTCTGACACATACTCTGCCTTATACCACATGATTTCCTCATCAACAGCTTGTAACTCTACACTGGCCTCTTCATAAATAAGACTGTGAAAGTCTTGCTTCACCTGCCTATTGTTTTTCCCCACTCTCAAGGATGTTTATCCTCTCGTTCCCTCCATATCCCCCCTCAAAACAGTAAGCAATTAGTTTTAAGAGATATGGAGAATTTTACTGCTGGGAAATGAGCTGTGAAACTGAATGATGGAAATACTTGAATCATTTATATCTATTTTAAAATAAACTTCAGCCATTGGACAGCCTTTAAAATCTCTTTCTTTATTTCTCTTTGGTCTCTTATGACATCTAATTCTGACCAAAGAGCACTGAAGGGATAAAGACGACGAGAATAATAATAATAATTTTAAAAAATACAAAGAAAATAACCGAGTATCCCAGGCTGAGGAGATCTGAGGAGAATATGAAGAGACGGGACTGGCTCCTTTTAAATCACATTCCCTTTCAATTAAGAAACCTCACTAGTCTGAGATCAGCTTTGAAGCTTCATTGTAGAGAATGAGTCCTTTGAACTGGGACATGGTTCTATTTTATCCACTCTGAACCATGCATTTGAGAATAAAATTTCTGAAGAGCTTTTACTTTTCTATCTGCTTTTCTGTTCTTTTTTTTATTACTTTAGATGATTGAGCTTCTCCCAATCCACATTCACAATTAAAGGGTAACAACTTCTTTAGCATGAGGAACTTACTGAGACTGGTTTACATGTAAAAGAATGCTGAGATATGAAAACTTAGCCCTATTTAGAATACTAATTCTTAAGTTTAGTGGTTTCCGTTTTGTTTTCTGGTATTTTCAGAGCCTGCAACAAATTCAAAGTTTAGCAGGCATGGTAGTTTTTTTCTAAGGGTGGTTGTAGGCAAACATATCCCAAAACCGTATGAGCTAGTGATTTGATGGAATACATTGGAGCAAAAGGTAATACATCCCAGATGCAAATATACTACAAAGTATTTTGCCAAAGTGAGATTTCTGAGCTGAAAGAAAAGAATCTTTGCACATGCACAAAAATTACAGCCTGATCCAGGAGAAGCGGCCATTCATTAACTGAGTAGATTTGGAGATCAGAACACAAAAGTCATGGCAAAAGAAAGAATTTTAGGATGCAATGTCTGTTGAAACAAAATGAAGAATTTCCTAGCTCAGCCACTGGCAAAGATGGTAAATAATCCTAAAAGCTTGTTTGTGGAGTGTTAAAGATTTCAGCTGTTTAAAATGAAGCAACTGGGCTCTTGGACAAACAAATTCCATATAGCAGCACCCAAAAACTCACTGTTGAAACAGCACTGTCTTATCCTGTCTTGCACATTATCTTCAACATATTGCAGAGTTCAGCTTACAAATATTATATTACTAACTTTATTTTATTTAGCTCTGTTAAACTATAACAATACCTCATATCTGAGCTAGGGAATTGAGAGGAAGTTTAGTGAAGCACTGAAGCAAAGAGGTATATTAAAAGGTCAAAATAACCCCCAATTGTCATGGCTACAGATTCTAACAGTATTTTAATTTTATTTCATAGAATCATAGAACAGTTGATGTTAGAAGGGACCTCTGCAGACTGTCTAGTCCAACCCCCCTGCTCAAAGCAGGATCAACTGGAGCAGGTTGCTCAGGACCTTGTTCAGTCTCTGGGAAACCTGTTCCAGTTCCAGTTACCCTTACAGTAAAAAAGTTTTTTCTTATGTTTAAATGGAATTTCTTGTATTTCAATTTGTGACCTCTGGAGTCTGGCTCCGTCTTCTTTACTCCCCACCACCAGGCATTTATACACATTGATAAGATCCCTCCTGAGCCTTCTCTTCTCCAAGCTAACCAGTCCCAGCTCTCTCAGCCTCTCCTCGTATGAGATGCTCCAGTTCTTTAGTCATCTTTGTAGCCCTTCGCTGGACTTGCTCCAGTACATCCACGTCTCTCTTTTACTAGGGAGTCAAGAACTGGACACAGTAGTCCATATGTGGTCTCACCAGTACTGAGCATAGGGGAAGGATTACCTCCCTGACCTGCTGAAGATGTTCCTCCTAATGCAGCCCAGGATGCTGTTGGCCTCCTTTGCCACAGGACACATTGCTGGCTCCTGCTCAACTTGCTTACATCAGAACCCTCAGGTCCTTTTCTGCCAAACTGCTTTCCAGCCTGTCACTCCCCAGCCTGTACTGGTGTACAGGGTTATTCCTTCCCAGATGCAAGACTCCGCACTTCCCTTTGTCTTACTTCATCAGATTCCTGTCTACCCATTTCTCCAGTCTGTTGAGGTCTTACTGGATGGCAATACACCTATCTGATCTATCAACCACTCCTCCCAGTTTTGTATCATCTGCAAACTTGCTGAAGGCACACTCTGTTCTATTGTCTAGGTCATTAATTAAGATGTTAAACAGTACTGGACCCAGTACCAAACCCGGAGGGACATGGCTGGTGACTGGCTTCCAGCTGGACTTTGCATCACCAATCACAACCCTTTGAGCCTTGCAGTTCTGCCAGTTTCAATCCACCTCATGATCCACTTATCTAGCCCATACTTCAACCTCTTGTCTATTAGCATGCTATGTGAGACAGTGCTGAAAGCCTTATTAAAGTTGAGATAAACTACATCYACTGCTCTCCCCTCATCCACCAAGCCAGTCACCTCATCATAGAAGGTTACAAGGTTGGTCAGGCATGATTTTCACTCCATAAATCTATGCTCACTACTCCCAAACACCTTTCTTACTCTTCATATGTTTGGAAATGGTTTCCAGAATTAATTGTTCCATCATCTTCCCAGGGACTGATGCGAGGTTGACTCGCCTGTAGTTCCCCAGATCCTCCTAGCTTCCCAGAACCTCCTTTTGGCCCTTCCTGAAGACAGGAGTTACATTTGCTCTCTTCCAGTCCTTAGGAACCTCCTCCGATTACCATGACCAAGTAGTGACAGAATTGCCATACATTGAAATAAAACAGTTCCCACTGAAAACCATTCTTAGACAGTTTGTTCTTGGTGCAGGCATGATGGAAAAAAGGAAGGGAGAACAAGGGAGCAGTGCTGTACTTTCCAAAGCTGATAAGAGAACCATAGCAGAAGCACTACTCAATATGAAGAAAGTCTCTTGTTCTTGTTAACTTCACTCTTTTTCCAGCTCTTGGCTTCAGCGCCCTTTCTGCTGTCAACAAACTAAGGCTAAATCCTGCTATTTTTCTTAACTAGCAGTTTCAGGTCTTCTTTGCTCTTCCCCTTTCCCTACAAAGGCGCATGACGTCCTGTATCAGTCTTGCCTTGGTAAGTGCAATCTCTGGCCTTTCTAAATGAGCTTTGCTCCCTCTAAGTTTTGTAGAAAACTCTGCTACCATAGTTATTTTTCTTGCTCGCAACTGTGCCCACTTTTCTATCTTTTTCCAGCCCCTTCAATGAAAATTGATCCTAAATATTGTCAGCCCATGAAACCAATGAGAAACAAAAAAGCATTTAGTTGCCGTGGAGGCATTTTTTAGTTTGAGGTTCTGAAATATTTTGCTAACAGTTAACTGCATCTCACAGCGCTGCTTTAAAAGTAGCTAGGGGTTATGATTTTTATTGCACAGATGAGGCGGAAACAAAGGTAAATAAAGATCAAGTCACATCCCAGATTCACATGCTCAGGGTCCATGATTCAAAGGCCCTTAATTTTATCTACTAGAGCAAATAAAGAGCTCAGAATCCTGAAGATGGAAGAGGTAAACACTATTTGGAATTTGGATTATATAGGAAGAAAGCTTGTGCAGAAAAACTCTTCACTGTACAAGCAGAAAAGTACTGGGACATCAGTAGGAAGATGTAGAACATGAAGGTAATGCTAAGGCAGCTTTACAAAACAAAGCACGGAAGTGATTGTACCTGAGATGAAAGATAAATTCAAAATTCATGCAAATTAGGCAGATTGTGTACTATCCATTACAGAACACAGTACACACAACAGCAAATCTTCTAAAAGTGACTATAAATAAACCTTACTGATCATATATTTATCACATACCAAATTATAGGGGGACTATAGTGCAGAAGAACAGCAATATAGTACCTAAGAGCTGAAACAGCCCTATTCTGATGAAGAAGGATCTCTAGCCTTGTAGCCAGAACAACACTAAATGACATGGAAGTCTGTTACATCTTAGCTAGTGTTAAAAGATAAAGGTTTATCAGCTTTTCTGAGAAATCCATGCCTGGTATTACCTATGTAAAAGAAAAGGAAAAACAAAAAATCCCTGATCTTACTGGGACTTTCATACTATGCAAGGTGTTAGGACAAATTCTTAAGGAAAGAATAGTTAAAGACAAGGAGGTAAATGGAAAATGGGATAAAATGAAAGACAAGTTTAACAAAAATAAATTATCCCAGACTAACCCAATACATTCTTTGATAAGAGACCTGATTGTCCAGACAAGGAAAACGCAGTGAATTCCATCTATCTACATTTCAATAAAACACTTGAAACCGTATCGTACGGGGAATTATTAGGTAAATTGGGCAGATAGGACAAGAGTTTCTGCTAAATGCTGGGATCTATTAGTTGAAATTACCGAGCAGGAGAAAGACCTGAACAAGCTACTTAATCTCAGAGGACCTTGAGATAGTTATATAGTGCAACTGTGAAAAAGAAATGTGATCCTAGAGCATATCTGGTAAGGTATTTTCAAGAGAAATAATGAAGCATTAATACCATTGTTCAAGGCTCTGTAAGATATCATTTGCGTAATAGTGCACAACTCCAGTCATCCAGGTTCAAGACAGATGATTTCTAACTGGAACAGATGAACGGAAGGGCTACTACGACCATGGGACCGGAGATCTTGTGTACAAAAGGAGACTAAAAGTCTGGATTGCTTTGACAAGAAAACTGGAAGTTAGGACATGACTGCTCTTCCAAACACACTAGCGGAATATGTATCAGCGAGAGAAAAGATCAATTTTATCTAAAGGAATGTCAGCACAAGCACAAATATAAATTTTCACTGAAAATTGGAAGAATATTTGTACTAGTGAGAGGCCTTCTAATAGCACAAGGGATACAACATGTAACGCCTTAGAAATGGTGCTTGATAAATTTATGAAAGATTACAGTATAGCATGCTTTAACTGAAATACAATGTTTTGGACACGATGACCACAGAAGTTTCTTCTAGCCTTGTGCTCTTGTGCAGCTAATACAGTTCTTTGCCACAGCTGTAAGATATTAGCACAGCTTTCCTCTTACAATGTAGATTCATTTCTTAAGCAGCCACTTTAAAATATCCCAAAGGTTTCCAAACCAATTTAGCTAGATTTTGTTAGCAACCCTTTCTGACATTAATCTGAATTTTGTTGATCTTGCAGGTTTTCCCTTAGGACAGGTTTCATTATATTGTAGAAGAATTAATGGAAACTACTGTAGTTAAGGTAGCAAAGCAGTTAATGAAATTTTGGTTAGCAACTGAAACATGAGGATTTTTAATGTCTTGATCTAAAATTTTCAACATTTATTGTCAGCCCAGTAAAATTAATTCAACTATTTCCAAGCTTGGAGTTTGTGTGCATTTTAACTGCATGCAAGGGAAGAACCTTGTCCCTCTTGATTCTGAACCCCCTCAGGTCTTAAGGGTGACAGAATCCATTGTTGAAAGGAAAATCCTACCTTCTAAGTAAATGAAGTCTATAAAACAAGCAACAGTTGCAGAAATTAAATCAGATGGAGAAAAAAAGCAACCTGAAGAGAGAGAGAGAGCAGAAGGACGTCAGAGGACAGTTTACAGGAATGCGTAGAGCTGGTACTAGCATAAGGAACAGAGAGCACAACATTTGCACCATGCTTGTTTGTAGGCATTTACAGATAATTTCCTCACCATAGACACAATTCTAAAAGTGACTGCAAGAACTGCAATAAGTTTCAGTGAAATGGGATGAAAGGACTGCAAACAGTCACGTTTTTGTCTTCTTAGAGAGAGACCAAACATTTCAGGAGAAAAAGAAGGGGAGAGAACTTGAAAAGTGAAGGAAATTGTTAGCATCAAAGTATCACACGTATGGGGGAGAAAAGGTGACAAGAAAGGAGACAGATAAATAAAGAAGAATCAGAGCTGAAGAAACAAATGAGCAGCCCATACAGGGGAAATGTTTACAGTGGCAACAGAAGCACAGAAGTTCAACACATATCAGTGTGGCACTGACACTAGAGGAGATGGAGTCTGAGGTTCTGAAGGCTCCAGGGATTAGTAGTGTGATGGGTTGTACTTGATTATGTTGCTACCCTATGATACAGGCAAATAATATAAACCACATTTTGCAGATGAAAAAATGGAAACTCAGGAGGAGTGATATGAACAAGATCACACAGCAAGGCGATGTCAGTGCACAGACTTAGCCACAATTCTTTTGACTTCATCTCAAGTTCTTTCTGGAAATTAATAATTAATAATACTCTTGTAAATTTTGTGTGGAATTGCTATACAAATCCAGACTGACATGGAAGCAAAATGATATTTGACAACATTCAGGAAAATATAAATAATACTGAAATTCAATGAACTGTAAATCACTTGTTTAAGCTCAAGGAAGGTGGTGATCAAACATTATTTGATTATATTATACTCCAGTAAGAAAAAGCCCTATTCTAACAGCAGACTTCTTTTAAACAAGCTCTCTCTCAGTTTACTTGTTCTTTGTCTTGCACTAGTTTCAGGTCACCTTTAATAATTCCTCAGTAGTACACATAGGATACTCATAACTGCTTGCTCTGATGTTGATTTTTTTTTTAATGTAAAATAATGTAGGAAATTGGCAAATCAAATTACTTTGATAAGATATTTTGCTTCTTCTTTCATTCTCCTTCATAAATACACTTCCTCCCAGTGGAAAATAACTTATCCTTTCCTGCTCATGTATATTCCAGAGACTTTTGATTGACAAAGTGGAGAATATAAAGGAAAACATATCTAAAATCTGTGTGACATGACATTCAGAATAAAATACATCTGGATGCAGAGTTGATCAGTGATCCTGGAGATCAAAGTGAAATTCCGGCTGAACTGATTGGTTAAATAGTTTATTAGAACATCTGGATGTCATATAGTACTGTGAAACACTGTTTTATACTATTGTGAGGAGTAAAGTTCAACTTAGTGTATACTTTTAAACTGATACTAGAGCAGGAAGGACCACAGGACTTCTAACTTTCTGTTCCTCTGCCCTAATTATTATCAGGCTGCTCACTACGCACAAACATAAGCAGACTACTGCAGCGTAAGGAAAGTGCAGGTAAGGCTTGAACTGACAAAAGAAAGGAAGGAAAGCTCTTTCTTGAGAACTCTTCTGCCACTTTTCACATCAAACTGATTTGTAACCTCTATGCAATCCACTTTTCAGCTTTGTTGTTTCATGTCTAGTCTGTCATCACCTAAAATGATAAAGTGGTAAGTGGGGGGTGAAGCAAACCATAATGAATGATTAGACATGTGTAATGGTGGATTGCATAGAGGTATAAATTATATTGTAGACAGTCTTCCAGATGTATCCTCTGGCTTCATGCTGAGATCTCCCCTTCTATTAGCTTTTTTTTGAAGTCTCAACATTGCCTGTGCTTTGAAAGTTATGCACTCTGTCTCCATACTGAGACTTGCTCTTAGATTCTTGGCTGCAATCACATTTCCCTTTTCTGCAATATTCCTTTCCTACCTTCCACTTTGAAGACAAGAACTACCCCAGAACCATTTCTTAAAGCGGACACAGTCACACAGAGGAAATGGTCAAACTATAAAGAGCTTGCAGAACTGTGAACACAAACTGGGATGCCGAGTGTCTCTGCTTTAGCTCACAGATGTGTATTTAGCTTTAAATCAATACAATATTCACATTCAAACGGATGGGCAAAAATGAGATGAACTATTCCTACAGGAGTCATTCCTACTCTATTGATGCAACTGTCCTGGGAAATCTGGTGGGTCTGTAAAAGTGAGTGCTGAACTGTCGGTGTTTTTATCTCTTTAAAGATGAAACTAGCAAAGATTTTGGGGAACCTAATCTAATGTCACTGCTGTCTCTAGCAATATCKTAACAGAAAAAAAAAAAGTGTGCTGACAGTAGTCTAGGAACAGAAATGTCTTTGCTCAATAGCACTAAGATCCACACACACCATACAAATAAATCACAACTTGAGGSAGTTCTTTTCAGTTGGGCCAGTAAGCCAAGATTTTAGAACTGGCTGCATTACATTGAGGCTTTTATAGTGAATGATTTTTTACCAGGATTGTCACAGTCCTTTAGATTAGACCCTCTCCATCTTCTACACATTAAAGACTATTTTGAACATGGTGCTTGTCATTTCACCATGGCCACTTCAGCTCTTCCCCTTCTCCAGCTGCTACCTTTGAGCTCTGTAATAGAAATGAAATTGCACTCTGAAACACCTAAGAAGCCACCTTGCGCACATCCCTTGTCCAGATCTATTAAAGTTACAACCAGAGCCAACCCAAGACAACACACAGACCACATGTTTAAAAATACAAAAAGAAGTTGTGCTGTGAGCAAGAAACCTAACAAAATGCAATGCCTATGCCTCCTGTAATCCACTGCTCTCACTAGGCATCTCCCACATTCCAAGTTATAAACCAAGGCTACCAGCATATCCTCTAACTCCGCTCTGCAACAAGATCTATGGGAAAGGACACAAAAGCACATTATGTATTAGCCAAAAACAAGATAAAGACGCACCTGAAATCAGAGATTGTGTTTTAAGATGTTTAGGGCACAGTAATGAGGGAGCAACGGTGTGGCTTAAGAAATGATGAGGTAGTGCCAAGCTCGTGGGGAAACACTAGACAAAATAGTTACATGGTCAACACTGTCATGAAGGTGATTTCAGAGGGATTCAATTACAAAAAAATACAGGAACAACTATAAAAATACCTGTAGATTTTCTAATCTTTACAAGAGAGGCAGCAACTGCCAAAATCTAAACAACACATTTTGTATATATCCAAGCTCCTGCCAGATGTAATCCCCCCCTGCATCCCTCACCTCCAAAAACAAACAAACAAACAAAACCTTACCATGAATTTGGTTTCATCTTTAGACAGCATATCTGTGACAAAGTGGAATTTTCCAGTTGTTCTACAACTTGATGCAAAAGTTTTGGCTATGCACAGTGACAACACAAAAAAGAAGAAATTACAAATAACAGGAATATCTTACTTGTTAACCAGTGACTCGTGTAAGTACTGTACATCACTGTTATTGCTACATGACATCTAACTGGGGGAAAATATTACAACACTACTGAGAAAAGCTAACAAAATTACAACTGTGAAGATGTAAGAAAATTTTTCACTGCAATCTGTATCATCAGATTACTTTCATTAGAAATGACAAAACTTGTTTCCTAGTTTGAGTTTTGAACTTTCAAAGTCATGAATCTGCAGAAATAACACAAATGCAAAATGTCATGAGGAACTTTCCCAGTTAGCCCAGAAATATTACAAACCATAGTAGGATATTTGCTTTGCCTTCAAAGGATTTCAACTACATAAAGAGATACTGAGTTTGCCTTTAATCACTGTTTTATTTGGCTAGTTGTTACAATTAGAGGTTGTAAAAACAATACAAATTAATGGAGGTGGGGAGGAGGTTAAAGGAAGGGAAGGATAAGACTAAACATACTATATATTTCTGCAAGAAGAACATAACATAAAATACACAGACATGACAAGTGAGTATGTCCTCAAACTAAACACGTTGATCAAAGAGAATAGCTTACTATTACAGTAACAAAAAGAGATGCAAGAAAGTACAACACAATTCTGAGACTTATCTTCTGCTGAATTTAAAAAGCACACACTGTTCTGACAGTAAGACATAGTAGTAATCCATAGTAACGCAAAGATGTGTACCTGTTTAGATGATTCTGACATGAAACTTGGATGGGTTAGGAGAACATCCATATCCCCTGGCTTCACTCTGCACCTGGGAAAGTAAGAAGCAAAGAAAATCCTTCTGTGCGAACCTTGCTATTTGTTTTAACAAGACCAGCTAAAGTAAGGCTTTGTGTCTGAAATTTGGTTCTCATCACTGACAGAAACTACACTAACACTGACAAACATTCATCAAACTGTTCTCCCAGCAGAAAACACTCAGTGACTATCCAAGAAACTAGTGAAAAATTAATCTTTAAGTAAGAGAACACTGCTAAAACAAAAAGACTTGGCATCACCCTGCATCTCAGAAATACCAAAGAACTTCCTGCAATACTCTATAGTAATGAATGCTACTAAGGTAAAACAAAGTGAACAATTCATATTTTGTAATACACTAATCTCAGGGGAAGGGGGGGCAGGAAAGGGAGAGCAATGATGTTTGTGGGTGCTTCATCACTGAACCCACCAGTTCAGTTAATACTAAACAGAGCAGGGTTCTAATATAAACTGACTCTCTAGAAGAACGGCATGTATTAAAACARAGAGTCAAACTATCAAATACCAACTACCATGTCTCATAAACATCAGTAAATTCTACATCTTATTAGCCCAAAATAAACACAACAAGATCACAGAGCACCAGTCTTGTCTAAAACTACTACAGACTGCACCAATAATAGTTTGGATCCAGTTTCTTTACCTCCTTTAGCACAATTTCCTGAAGAAAGAGGGAAGATTAGTCATTTGAGATGTCAGCTGCTCATTTGCCTTCACTGCCTTATGTCCTTGATAAAGATTTTCTTGTGTGCATTTTCAGCATTTCTTCCCCTGGGATTCTTTTCTCAAAATCTTTAAAATATCAGCATATATAAAAATAAAATCATCTGAAACAGTGGTAAGGGCAGCATCTTAAAACTGTAGTCAACTAAATGTATATCAGAAATAACAATACAATTTATATTACTGTCATGTTGCAAATAAAGCTCCCCTTTCTCACCACCAACACCTTAGAAAACAGCATCTCGCAGAGTAATGGCAAACCTCACAGTTGCAATTTTGGCAGATCTTAGAAGATGGCTTCATTGCATATTCTGAAGAGCTGCTATGAGGTGGGAGTAATATTATCATTTGACCAACTGATTTATATTTACAGAGCCCTCCAAAAATACAAAAGGTACTCGACAGAACTCAGTCCATCAGCAATCAGGAGGAAAAGGTCCCTGACCCATGGTCAGAGGTGCCAAAAACCAAACAGAGGCTGCATTGCCAAAAACCAAACAGAGGCTCACAAGCCTGTCAAATACAGCTCCTGAAGTGTCTATGCAGAGAGCTGTAGAAAAGACAGGCTGCCAGCACGCTGCTTGACTACAGAGGGTAAAAGGCCACGTGAAATGGTGATGCACCGCCTGCCTGAGCAGCTGGCACATTCATCACACCTCCTGCCCCAGAACCATTGATAGGAAGCATTGGCAGCAGTACAATGGCCTGGGAACGCCACGTATACGGTGACACTCTGACCCAGCCAGCCCAAGCCCTGTAGACAGGGGTGCTGGATACAAGACACGAAACTACTTTTTTCAGGTGAGCTGTAATGGAACTGAGAACAAGAAAAGCACATTGCACTGAAACCATTCTTACAGTTCAGCACTTCCTGATGGCTCCGAAACAAGATCTGAACACAATGCCAGGAGCAGACCCAAGGGCCAGGCATGCACTAACAAGGTGCAGGAAACCTGGATATATAGGCTGGATTATCTCATATTGACTTTATAATGAAAAGTTTTCCCTTAAATGCTCACACATACATAAAGGCAGTGATGAACACCAGGTATGGGGCTCAGAGATGAGCAATGGTAAGACGACGATCATCGTGTACCCTTTCTGACTCACTGGCAGCCAGTTTGCTCAGGTCACACACCCTGCATTTTTACTACTGATGCAGAAACTCTAAAGCTGACCCCATGCAGAACCAATTCATATGTATCAGGATTGAGCAGTTCATTTGCAGCTTCTTGCAGACACCTTTAGTTCTTCCAGGACACCACCAGCACAGTGCAACAGCCACTTGGCAAGCAGCATTCAAACTAGCAAGTACCAAGGGAAAGGTGTGCACTCTGCATGGCATTCTCAAGCTTAGCTGTCACAAAGGCCTTATCTTGCATGCAGCACATGACAAAAATGGGTTGGGGCAATTCTGTAGCGCATGCTGAGAGGGCAGGCCCTTTCAGAAACAGATTGCCAAGGAACACAATGCAACCTTGCTAAAGCAATCCTCCATGAGCGAACTGAAAAGTCAGTTGGAAATAATTCATTTCTGGATGGAGACTAAGCCTACTGAATTTCAAACCCAAGGACACACAAGTTCTGAACTGCTGAAGAAAGCACAAAGCATATAGAATTGGAACTTATTTGGCCTCTTTAACCTCACATTGCATCCTGGTGTCAAAAGGAATCATTAGAAAAGCCAAACATTTGCACCCAGGAAAACTTACTTCAGCCCAATTTGCTGTCAATGGGTCAAGCTTACATTCATTATTTCTTAGAGCCRGAATAAGAAAAAAAAAAAAGTTACTCGAAAACTAAAATTCATACAGTAAATTTCTTATACTAAAAAATGATGCAACTGAAGAACATGCAACAAAACAGCAACCTCAAAGTCAAAGGCTAAGGAAGGCATTTTAAGCAGAGCCTGGTCAATATCTGGCTGTAAAAGTCAAAACACATACAGCAATGTCTGACAAAACCCTAAGACTTCAACAGACCTTCCACCTCTACAACAAAATCCATGTTATTTCCCAAGTACTCTGCAAGCATCTTACTCTAGAAATGTATACAATGCATTTACTTCATCTTTTTAATTTGAAAAGTTTCCTCAAAAACCTAGGCACAACTGCTATCACGGTATCACTGAGAAATAGGTAGCTTCACAGAAGAAGAATTATTTGAAGTGTGAATTGAGGACCCAAAGTCTGTGCAGCATATGACACGCTCACCTTCTAACATCTTAATTCTTTTCTCCAAAAACTTCCCAGCAGCAGCAGGACTGCAAAGGGACAAGGCAATCTGCAAGCAGAAACAGCAAAAAAAATCTCATGACACTAAAAAGCAACCTCCAGGCAAATTCTGGACCAGGAGAGGCATCTTTCACTTTCCTGAGACAGACACCTAAACTTCTCCCACTGCATCTGATCCTGATTTCTCACAGGTAATCTCAAACCACAGTACAACTTTAAACAAATCTTCAAATCACTTACGAACCATCATGGTCCCTTCTCTCATCCTCAAGATCCTCATAAACATTTTGTTCTCTGTAGCAACATTTTACCCAACATTTACCAGCTTTGTTTCTAAGCACAAATTAATCCCACAGTCTCTTTATTCAGCCAAACCTTCTTAGCAACCAGTATCACTGCCCTCCTCACTCCCAAGGGATCCATTTCAACCTCTGCTGCCTGTGATGAGCCTGCTACGTCCCCATCTGCAGGCTCAACTCTTCTCTGTTGGGGATTCACTAGGAACGGGACAGAAAATGGAACAAGCCTGGGACCTTCTAAAGCCCCTTCCTGAAGAGCTTTGGTGGTTTGGGTTTTTTTTTCCTTTCCCCCTCCTACTTCAGGGACCTCCTGCTCTACTTACAAACACTCCATGGAATAACATAATCCCTGGGCTAATTGCCCACCATATGTCCAAAGGCTCCCACTCCATCTTCCCCGTTACTCTTCTCAGTGCTTCATGGCTGTTTTTGATCAGCTCCTCTCTCCTTCCCCTCTCAGCTTGCACGCACAAGCTTGCCACTTCCATTTCCCTACCACAAAGCCCATAATGGGCAACTCTCTACCCTTTCCTCTCAGACAATTCACATCTTTGGTGTCTCCGTTTGGGCACTACGGCATCAGCCCAAACTCACTCTTCTCACAATCACTAGTCTCCTGGTTTCTGCTCATAACTTCACCAAATAAACAGAGCAGGATAACAAAGATTTTACCCAACGCCAGTAACTCACGTCAGGACCTTGGCTGATACACTAATATCACCCCGACAAATCTGCAGAAACAAGCAAACACCACAAATCCTTCCTCACCTCACTTGCAATAAAGAACTGGAGTGGCCGCTCCCGCCCGCTGGTCACCGCACAACGGTACTGTGAGCGGCAGCAAGTGCATGCGCATGCGCGCCGAGACCAGCCCTGCGCACCACCCGCCCGCCTCCGCTCGCAGGGCGCTACTGCAGGCGAAAGGCGCGCGCATGCGCAGGGAGAACAGTGGCGCCCTCCACCGAGCAGGAAATGGGCTGTAGCCGAAAACGCCGCGTGTGCGCAGGGAGAACAGCGCCGCCCAGCGGTGCCCTCCACCGAGCATGAAATGGGCCTGCTGCCGAAAACGCCGCCCGTGCGCAGGGAGAACAGCGGTGCCCTCCACCRAGCAGGAAATGGGCTGCAGCCGAAAATGCCGTGCATGCGCAGGGAGAATAGCGCCGCCCAGCGGTGTCCTCCACCGAGCATGGACCTACTGTACAGCTGCCAGTCTCTACGGGAGGTTGTTAGTGAGAAGGAGAATGCTGTATTTCAACTCGTGACTGCCAAAGAGGTTCCTTTATGCCCACTTTCAGAATTATGACCTACTTCATCAGTCTGCTTTGACATTATTTCTTGGCAGGAATGCTAGTGCTTTAACTGTGCAGTGGCCAAAACCAGTAGTTTATAGGCCAGAGCAGTTATGCTGTACCTGTCTTTGATATGCATTTCATCCTTGTCTCAGGCTTCTGGGAAAATAAATTGTACAGAATTCCAGAAGGTGCGCCTTTAAAATAGGCGGTAAATCTAGAAGCRTGTCTGAATTGCAAGGGGCTTGTAACTTCATATTTGTCTTCAATGTGTACTTTTCTTTCACTCTTATTCCGGGCTTACCTCCAACAGTCAGTATTACTGTGGTGTATTGTGTTTCACCAGCAGCGATATATTCAAGAAGAACATGAGAACTCCTGCACTCCCAGAGACCGCGGGATCCATGCTCTGGGCTGGTCGGTTTGGGCCTGGTCATTTAGGTGCAGAGTTTTCTTTCCAGTTACACACCCTGTGTGAGCCTCTGCTTCAGCTGTTTTCTCAAGGTATTGGAAATGCTTCTGGTAAATACTGTAGTTCCTGACATTTTTCACTGTGTCCTCGCTGGTATGGGATACCGTGAGAGCAGGGAGAGGCAGCCTACGTATGTGCGAGGAACATTGTGGCACAGAGAAGTTACCTCTTTGGCCCACCTGACCTATTTTAGAGAGTTTTATTTTTGACCTAAAGATTGAGTGCCATGCACAGCATGCATTGGTTTCCCCATTCTTTTCACAAGATTATCTCTGTCCTTCAGTTGTTTCTTCTGAGGGGGGAGTTGCTGCAGGAACTGCTGGGGAGGCCCTGACAGTGGGACGTGAAAAAGACACCTTTGACTACATCCAGCTGAAGAAATGTAAGCCGAAGGATCAGAGTAAAGAACTGCTTGTCTAGGCTTGTTACCCAGCAACACGTTGTCAGAGGTTTTTTTTTTTATGAACAATCCTACTTGATCAGGTGCCTATTCATTCCGTGAATGTTAGCGCAAAAACGTGTACGTTACCGATCCTTTAAACCGAGTCCATGGCACTGGGGTAGCATGTGCAGTGAAGACTAAATCCCATAATAACTCATTTTGATGGTGTTCTCTTATATGAAAGCACTTAGAGCAGATTAAAACATTTATCGTACTCTTTTGTTTGTTGAATGGACCATGATACTAAGAGAGACCTGCAGTGAAGGAGACGTAGCAGCCAGTTTCCTTAGAGAAGGTGTCTTGTCCTGTACTTTAGGGCTTACTGTACACTTTGACAGGTAGTAGTGAATGACAGGTTGCCTTTTAACCCCTGGGGAGCAGAAAGTTGTGACTTGGAGGCAAACTGTTTCTTGCAGCTGGGTTAGAAGAAGCTGGCTAGCAATGCAAAGTAATGACAATGCTGTGGAGTCGCTGGAAGTGTTTAAAAGAGTGTATTTACCTTTTATAGAAGGCTATGCACTTTCATTACTAATACCTGTAGTAATCAAGCCAGGTAAGTGGTACACAGGTGATCGGACCATTAGTCTTTTTCACATAGWAATAGCCTTTAGGCTGTGATYRCTGTTAGAAAAGTCCARCTATTTTAGAAACAGAACAAGCCTTTTTAGCTTGTTTCCTGTAGTGCCRCAAAAGGTGATYAGCATACTAATRTTTTCATGCTTTAAYRTGGTAGACRTACTCTGTGCAAACATCTCTTACTGTTTAATAATAAAAAATGAGCAGTCTGTCAAGAAAATAGTGCAGCTTGCTTTGGGCTGTTTATTTTGTTTAACACTCAATACAGGCAAGAGGTTGAAAGTCCTAAAGAAGACCGCTGCTTGTTTAATGGTTGCAAATTGTCCCATTAAGTAGGGTTTTTTTTTTTTTAATGCAGCCTCTGAGTGTTTTTTGTCTGTAGAGTATTTTGCAACGTTCAAATGAAAGCTTTGTTACTAAAGCCTCTAGTAGAAGCGGCTTGAGTACGAAATACAGACAATCTGTGCCTCGCAGCAGGCACCGTAAGTAACGGTAGATCAGATGAGGCGATGGCAGTGAAATATCTCCAAAGGCCAGTGCCGAAGTTGCGTGTTGGCACGTTGTTACAGGATGCGAAGTCATGATCACGGCTGCTATTGAAGTATTGCTCTTCCGTGCGAGCCCAGCACGGCTGTAACGCGGCTCGGTGCTGCCCTCGTCTGGCTACAAACAAGCACTGCAGCCGAGCGAACAGCGCATGCGCGGTGCCCGCCCCGCCCCGCTCACTGCTGCCCAGGGATGACGACCAGCCGGCGCTGTGGAGAGGGGCCGCGCGCATGCGCACTAGTTCACAGCCGCGCTCACCAGGTGATGACAGGCAAGTACTGCGCTGAGCGGCTCGCGCATGCGCACTGGCTTAACGTCGCTCACCGCGGCCCTCGGGTGTCGAAAACGGACAACGGCACTCCGAGCGGTGGGGGGGGSGCGCATGCGCACTGCGATCCGTCGTGCTCCCTGCTGCCCTCGCGTGTCGAAAAAGCAGAATGGCACCCGCAACACGCGCACTGCTTCCCGCTGTGCTCGCAGCCGCCGTCGCGTTCCAAAAAAAATCAGTCCCTCCGTGGACACTGTCGGGGGAGTCCCGGGCCGGTGTCGGGGATCGCGGGGCCGCGCTCCGGGCTCTGCGGCGGTATCCGGGTCCCGAGGGCGGGCGGGCGGCGGGAAGAAGGGCGGGACGGAACGCAACGCAATCGCCACAAACCCCACAGAGCGCTGCGGCACCCCA
>NW_020448752.1:5145234-5152777 GCF_003343035.1 Apteryx rowi
GTCTGCACGGCATGCTGGGAGCTATAGTTTTCTGGCACACCAAACGCGCGCGCACCGCTGCCCTCGCGGTAGTATTGCACCCGTAAGGCGCACGCATGCGCACTGGTTTCCCTATGCTCACTGCTGCCCTCGGGTGTCGACACGCCGGTACTGCAGCCAACACTGCCCTCCCCTGCGTACAAAGACTACTGCAACCAGCCGGCGCGCACACGCGCGGTGCCGGTCGCCGTGTTCGCCGCTGCTCTCCGCCGTTTCGGTAACGGGTAAGCGAATGGAGCGTGCTCGTCGCCCCTTCGCGGTGCTCACGGAGCGGTGGCGCAGAGCGCTCCTCCTTATCGGTGCTTCCTGGTGCCGCGGGGACGGGCAGTGCCGTCTCGGAGCTGCTCCGCGGTGCTCTTTCACCGGGGCAGCACCGGAGCCTGCTCGCTGGTCCCCGCCACTCTCTCGGCCACGGGCAGCCTCGGGGCGCTCGCTGGGAGCCCCAGGCTGCCGCGGCGGGCTGCGGTTCGCACACGTGAGCCGCCCGGCTGCAGCGCCGCGCCGCGAGCACGCGAGGGCGCCATTGCAGGTCTCGCCTCGCTCCCGCTCCCCCCCGCCCCTCCCGCTCGAGCCGGTCCGTAGCCGGCGCATGCGCGGCGGCGGGGAGCAACATGGCGAGCAGGGAGGTCGTTTTGGCTGGGCGGCGGCGGGTGAGGGCGGAGGCGGTGTGGAGTGAAGGATGTGGGGGCCCCGGTGAGGCGAACGCGTAGGTTCGGGTGGCGTCGGGCGTTGGGCTGTGTCCTGCCCGCTGCGGCCGTCGCTGCGTGGAGGCGGCCGTGCGGGGCGAGTATGTGGGGGGGGGGAGTGGGCTGGGGCCCGGCGCCGCGCCGTGCCGGGAGCGCGGGGCAAGGTATGCTGGAGCGCGGGTCTGACTTTGCGTTTTGTGTGTGTGGCGTTTAGGGCGCCGGTTCGTTGGCAGTGCGGGCCGGGGCGCGCGCTCGTCCCTGTGGAGGCGGCGCAGCGGAGCGGGGGGGCAGGCGGGCGCCGGAGCAGGGTTGCGTGGCGGCGTCGGCGGGAGGACGGCTCCTGTGGCGGCAGGCTCAGGCGAGAGTGCCGGTAAGTGCCGAGGAGGTTGAAAAGCTCTGGAGCGAGCAGGCTGAAGGTGAATTTGAGTCAGGGCCGATTAGTGCAGCCTCAAGTTATTTCCTTGAGAATTGTGGCTAGGCAAGCAAGAAGATGGGCAGAAGAAAGACCCTCCCAGACCCCCGGAGGCCACCCCCACCGCCAGGCACAGAGTGTGGGTGCCAGCCAACGCGGGCACCAACTGCTTGAAAGCCGCGCTGAGCCCTGCTCCTTGCTGTCCAGCTGCCCCAAAGCCATGGGGTTGCCCAGTGTAGCACGTGGCGATGGGTCCTCCGTTGCCTCTGGCGTCTCCCTGGGCAGCYGTCTGCTGCACAGGGGTCTGGATGTCTCCAGCAGCAGCCCAGCGGCCTGATGCCTCCTCTTATCTGGGACATGGGGTCCTTCACAGCTCTTTGCAGGATATAGGGCCCTTGGGGAGTCCCCTGCTGCCTCTTCTGGCATTCTCTGCAAGCTCGTAGATCCCTCCTCCTCCTCCTCCTCCTCCTCCTCCTCCTCCTGCTTGCCTCTGGTGGGGTGGGAGACCGGTGGCTCCTCCTGCAAAGCTGACAGCCACATGCGGCACCCCTATGCACTCACTGCGCATCTGGGATGCCCCCCCCACCCTGAGGGCCCTGCAGATTCCCACCCTTCCTGCAACCAGCCCCCACAAAGCCATAAACCCACCCACAAATGCTGCCCCCACAGACCCCCCAAAGGCCTCCAAACCCTGCCGCAACATGGTCACTGACTCCAGACCTTGCCCCTAAACTCTGTCCCAAAGTCCCAAACAGTCCTACAACCACTGCCAGAGCCAGTGCCCGCAGCAGTGAGGTGTTCTGATAAATGTGGGTGGTGATGTGTGTCTCCCCCTGGACTCGGTGCCACTTTAGAGAAAAGGGAATTTACAGCACTTCTGGGTGCAGAATGTTRACGGGTGGGTGCACAGATGACAGGCCGATTTTTCTCTCTTTTTCTCTGAGCCGCCTCTCAGAACCCTCTGTACGTGCAAGATGTGACTGATGCGGGATAACTATGCTGTGCGCAATGCTTCAGGAGAACGTTAACATAAAACTGCAGGCTAAGGAATACCCTAAAAAAATAAAAGGCTCGGGAAAAGCCTAAGAGAACACTGATGGGCCCTGGGAAGCCCTAGGGATGCTGCAGAAAAGAGCGTGGCTCTTAGGCACCTCCTCAGAGCAGGAGAAATGTCTTGCTGCAGCCCATAGGACAACAGGTACTATTAATGACCACCTTGAATTCCCGAAAGTGTTGTGAAAGCGGAAGGGACTGGGGAGGATGCGTAGCAGGTCAGGGACTACGTGTAAAGGTTCAGCAAGCAACAATGCTCTCTTAAGGCAGAAACAGTTTAGTCTTAATAGATGAATGTAGCTTTGAGTAATGGGAAGAGAAGCGCTTCTGTCAATGCCCCGGAAAGCCTTGGAGAGGTGGTCCAAAGATCTGATACCTTCAGGGCCTCACGAGGCCTCTTTTTGGTTTGTTTGGCAAGGTAGTCCACCAAAGGGGGACATCTTGAAGAGAAGCAGCTCGACCTAGCGATCCAGTTGTTGATTTTGGTCATCGCTTGTGAGGGCAGCATCCGAGCATAAGAGGAATCTAGGAGCCGTATCAAAAAGGTAGTAGGTTTGAAAGAGAGACAGACAAATCGAGCGCTATCGTTCTTCCACGCAGTTGAAGACCGAGAGACTTGTCGGTTAAGCGTGTGTGTGCAAGGGTTTCAGAAAGGATACTGAACAGTAGCAATAATACCGAAGCAGCGGGATAAAAATCAGGTTTCGTGGAAGATGGCGTAGCTAAGTATTAGGTGATGTGCCTGCCTGCCTAATAACCTAGCCCGACTTGCTGTATGTAGTGTTTCCAAGCAGTTTACCCTGTAATGTATGATGCAAAGCGGTGTATTAAGACCTTTCTCGTTGGAAGTGAAATGCAATTTTCTCTCTTTGTTACAGAGGTGGAACCAATGATAGCAAATGCTGACAAAGAGCAAAGCTGGACGAGTGGTTTTTTGCGATTAGTCCCTAAGGGGCGGGCTGAAACGAGGAAGCAAAAATGCAGCAGCGGACCCTCGATATCTCCAGAAGCTGCGACAGTAGGAGGTGTTCTGGCCTGGGTAACTAAGGTAACTCTTGATGCTGAACGTTTGTTATTTCGGCCTCCCGGAGGCAGCGCTGAGGACTAAGCAACCCATTGCTACCCTGCGGCTCTTGTTAACCATAGCTGCCTTAGTTTTGCTTTGGTTGTTTGTATTTTGTTTTGTTATCGTACACGCATATATAGAAAGGGAAAGATAGGATATTTAATTTTTAGATTAATTGCCATGGCTGAAGTTGAAGAGACCAGAAAAAYGTAAGCAAGCTGAAGTAATAAAATCAAAAGGAACCAAGCGAGAGCTGTCTCCGTCGCCCAGAAAGGGAAAGCCCGTTCCTCCTGGCGAGGAAGGTTCACCATTAATAGCGATCGGAATAATAGATCACCAACATCTAATGGAAGGTCTGTACGCGTTACAAAAAGGATGCTGCGTCCATACGTTTCTGTGCACGTGACTTTCTGTGTCTGTGAAGCATCATGCTTTAAGAGCTCCAAGACAGCAAATTATTCTCTTAGGGGAACGAATGGTGGTCAGGTGGCCAGAGTTACTGAAGAGGAAGGGAGGGAGGGAAGTGTGCGAATTGTAAAATGAAAAGATGACTTTCAGGAAGGCTCAATTAGTGCAACCCCAGGTTAATTGCCTGGCAATGGTATTTGGGGCAACAGGAAGACAGACGGCAGATAGAAGAAAAGTTAAAGCCTTGCAGAATTAAGGCTCCTTCTCGTCAGTTCCAGCTCAGAGCAGTTTTAAGAGGATTTAATTTCTTCCAGCAGCGTTAACCTAGCTTTGCTGGTATCAGCACACCGTGGTGGAAATGACTGGAAAGGAATGAGGAGCGGAACTGGAACGAGGAACGTGACGCTGCTTTCACTGGACTGGCAGAAGCGGCTGTAAAATCTGCTGCCCTCAAATTCCCAGGACAAGGCAAGCCTTTTTCAGTAAAGCTTTCCACATCTGCTGACCCCGTGGGAGCAGCACCGTTAGAAAAGAGCGGTAGGGAAAGCGGGTGCCAGTAGCATCATCCTTACATCCCCCTTTGGGGCCAGAACAAAAATTCTCCAGCTGTGGGAAAGACTGTTTAGCAGCCATCTGGGCCGTAACTGTCTTTGCCTCTGCACTCTCAAAGGTAAAAGTCTCAATCCAATCTGCTCAATTCCCGCTAAAGTAGTAACGTCAGGGAAACGAGTAGGCGGCAGAGTGTCATTTCTCCAAGCGGCACAGTGGGCACTAATCTTAATGAGTGGGGGTGCGGGGGGGGGGCGGTTACTGTGCGAGTGTTACAGCAAGTGGATCTTCTTGTGCGTGTCTGAATTGACTGAGGGACAGACCACGGTTGTGCCAAAAACGTGGACGCAGAAGGTTTCTGAAAGATTAAGCTCTAGYGGCTACTTAGTCCAACTTTCCCTTCACAGCAAGCCCGACTGTCATCATAGCTTCCAGAAGAGGGGTTGGGGGAAGCGGTATTTGTGGCTTGCGTATTCTCGTCTACCTTGCGCGCGCGCGTGTGTGTGTGTGTATTAGATCCGCTTCTGTGCTTAGAAACAACTTTGGGTTCCTATGATTTTCTACAGAGCTTTGAATTTTTCTTTTTTTTCTTTTTTTTTTTTGCTTTGCTTTGCTTTGCTCTATGCTTTTGTAGGGCGATGGATTTTACTATGCCTTCATCGAGAAGCGCTGGCTGGCAAAGTTACGTCATGTCCTGGCAGAGACTCTTAGGCAAGACGGAGGAGTTCAGCTACGCAGCCTGCCAGAAGAACATTGCCCGGGAGGGGTCGCTAGCCTTGAGCTATAGGCACCGATGCACATGGCTCGTTCTGTCAGGCACGAAGAGATTTTCTTTGGCTGCGGAAATTTTAGCTTGGCTTTATGCCCTATAGCGGTAGTATTTTTGTATTTATAAATTGTGTTAATCCTAGGCGTTCAGAGCATCGGGGAACGACTGTATGCTGCCGTGAAGAACTACAGGCACCCGCCCTCAGCCCTTTGCAAGTTATCAGCTATCAAGAGTGGCCAGGAGACGCCGGCGGAAAGGTTCTCTGCCCGGTCCTGCTGAGGAGCCCTCGGCCGTAGGAGGGTTGGCTGCGTCCTTACCGGACTTGCGAGTGATAAGCTGCAATTCACGGACCAGCAGGGGAGGGGGGGAATAGGGCCTGGTAGCCCAGTGGCTACGGCATTGCTGTTGCTAGCAGGGCCCCAAGGCCCATGTGAAGCCTCAGCTGCCTGTTGGGAGCTTTATTTTGGTGTGTTTACCTGGAAAAGACAGCGAGGCCTCAAATAAGAATTTCTGTGGCTAGGTGGGTAAGCTGTGACCCCAGCTGCCTTTGCCTTGCTTTGCTGCTTAGTGTCGTAACAGCGACTTGGGACCCCGGAATAAAAACTGTTACAGTGCTGAAGGGAGGACCTGCATTTGCCCAGGTTAGGGGACGGTCGTTAAAGCTTTTTTTTTTTGGGGGGGGGGGGAGCTCCAAAAGGAGACTCTTCTGGTGACCTTGGTGGTCTGATTCATTTGCAGGCTGACGTTCTGAGGGCCAGCAACTGGAAGAGGAGCAGCTCAGCCCGTTTGGTTGATTTCGGTGATACTGTTTTAAGGAAGCATGTGAGTACAGAAGGGGTCTGGGAGGGTTTTCGCACAAGACAGGAAAGAGTGAGGAAGACTGGAGAGCGTGGAAAAACTAGGTGCCGCGGGTACTGAAGCTGTGACCAGCTCCCTGTCCCTCTCATGCAGCCCCCATTCCTCTGTCCGCTTCTCCCCCCTTCTCTTTTGCTGTCTGTCCCTCTGTCTGCTTCCCCTTTCCTTCTTTCCTCTCTTTCTTCTTCTGTCCACCTCCGTGTCCCTCTTTTTCCCTCTTCTGCTCCCCGGTCCTCTGTGCAGCCCTCCATCCCTCTGTSTGGCCCTCGATGCCTCTCCGTCTGTTCCTTTGTGCAGCGCCCTGACCCTGGGGCTGGGTCTCTCTCCTCTTTCTTTCTTCATCCATCTGCCAAGTGCTCTGTTCCCTCCTTTCTTCCGTTCTGCTCCCTGGCCCTGCGTCCGGCTGAAGGTCTGTCGTTCCTTTGCGTTTTGTCCAGTGTGGCACGGGGCTGTGGACATGCAGTGGGGGAGCGCTAATGGGCCAGACATGCTGTGGGGGATGCGGTGGACAGCGAAGAGGCTCCCAGGGAAGGAAGGTGTCACGGAGGCAGAGAGCAGCAGAGGCTCCGAGTACTCGGGTGTTAGGACAGGTGCTTGTGGCAGGGCGCTCTGGAGCTGCTGCGGTCGTCTGTCCCGCTCGTCAGTGCAGCCTGCAGTTCCTGCGTCTTGGCCGCCTGTGCGCAGACGGGGCTGCCGCGCAGTGCGGCTTGAGTCGTGATCGCGAYGCTGGCATCGAGCCCGCTTTTCTGTCAGGTCTGCCTTTATGCAAACCGGTGTCTTCCCTACGTCAGCCTTGCTCTGCTGCTCTTCCAGGAGCCTGCGCTCGACTCTGCTTTCTGGCACGCTGCCGTGTCATAGGGCTTTCCAGCAGGGTCTGTCTGACTTGGGCCACTTTTGTTGTCCACTAGGCAGCCTGAGTGAGTGAAGCAAAATCCTCCTCCTGGCACTGTCCCGGCCAGAGTCAGTTTCCCATCAGCTCAGYCTCTGCAGAGTTTGGAGTTTTTGGAGGCCTTCGTTTTTATCTTGCCTTGGCTGGACAGCGCTTTCTGAAGGTGTCTGTGAGTGGCAGTTTCCCTGAGGAGGTTCATCTACCGAAGGCTGGAGGTGGCCAGGTGCCTGACCAAGCCTGATTGTACGTGAGGGTTGCTGTGACATCCCTGTGATGAAACGGAGCCAGAGAGGGTGACTGAAGCAGCACAGAGGGTCAGTCATAATTGCGGAAACAATTCCGGGCCTTGGACTAGGGAGTAGTTCTAGGAGGGCTGTGCGGTTGCCTGGCCGCTCAGTAACTGTTCTGGCCACTTTGCAGGTGGCTGAAGCATAGTCCGGCAGTCAAATGAGCATTGTCACAGCTGGGAGCTCTGTGGAGATCTGCGGCCATCCATGGAGGACGAGCTCCGACTCGGAGCGTGGACACAGCTACGTCCTGGGGCTGCACTGTATGTGAGCAGGGCTGGGAGGTGGAAGGTGGTTTTGCCCTCGGTGGTTACTGGTGTCATTGGCTGTGGCTGTTTGCCCATGGAGCTGAGAGGACCAAAAATATTAATTGTCTGTAACAGAGATGAATTAGTGCTTGTGGTGTTCCAGGTAGGTTCAGTGGAAGTGCAGCTTAGTGCAGTCCTGTGGCGTGATTCTTGCACATGCTCGCGTTTGAATGGTGGCTAAAACCAAGCCTATAAACAGCAACTGTAACATGATTCTGGTGC
>NW_020448752.1:5153029-5154325 GCF_003343035.1 Apteryx rowi
AGAATTTAAAATCCAACTTCATCCATAAATTTTAAAGCCTTGGCAACCATTTGCATTCCAAGATTTGCAGTTTGTCACTTAGGGTGCAGGGTTTACAGCTTGCTGATAAACGAAAAGGGCTAAATCCTTGGATAATAAACTGTAAGCCCTGAAGCCTAAGCAGCAGGCTGCGAACCCTTCTTGGGGGTTTGTAACCTTCCCCTGTACCCAGCGTTCAGCTCTGTGCGCTGACCTGAGGTCTGGGTTTCATGCGGCACAGGCCCGTCACACCGAGACTGGTGATGCGATGGGTGAGCTGAGCGCTGTGAAAGTGTCCTGCAGGGCTCTAGTCTGGGGTAGGGCAGAAGCGCAGGCAGGTGAGATCAGGCCTTTTCCTCTCAACTCTCCGAGCTGGATCCTATCCCTGAAGGAAAAAGCAGAGGGGGTAGGCTGTTGGCTACGCAGACACCTGCCACGTCAAGGACAGCAGCAGGAGCTGACCCTTCCCTGACGGATGGATGAACCCTGGTGTGGTCATGACTCTCCGGGTGTCACAGGGTAAGGGGAAGCATGGCAGACTCACGCCCAGGTGTTGTTTCTGTGCAGTAAAACAATAAACAGTTGCTTTATTCTTTGCACTCATGTCTGTGTTTCCTGCCGTCGCTTTGCCTGAAGATGATGGCCAGTGGAGGAGGTTACACAYTGTGTCTGGTGCTGGGAGCTGGTCCGCAAGTCCCTTGTACTTTGGCGTCCCTGCGGTTCCCAGGGAACCCAGTGCTGTTTGCAGGGCTGTGGGGAATTTCCCTTGCATTGCCTGACCCTCGGGGCTCTTGGGGGTGTTTCCCATCATCCTGGGGGCAGCCAGGGCCCCTCCAGGGCTGYGTGAGGCCCCCAGGCTGCTCCCAAATTTGCTTTCAGCACTTCGCAATGTCCCTTGTGTGTCTGGGGATGGGGCCTGTGTGCCTGGAGCTGGGAGACAGAGTTTCCATGAGGATGGGGGGRGTCTGCAGGCACTGTCCCATCGGCCACATTGAGCCCTGTGATGTGCCTTATGGCCCCTTTTGTGTGCACCAAGGCCCTTCATTTGTATTTTGGTTTGCCCCAGAGCCCTGTGTTTGCCCTCTGATGCCCTCAGGAGCCTTCAATTCACATTTTGGGTTGCCCTCAAGCCCCCTTTTGTGCCTTTTGGTGTGCCCCGGGGCCCTGTGTTTGCTTTGCAGCATGCCCCAAAGTTCTCCGTTTAGCTTTCTCCCCTGTCCCAGAGTTTTCTGGGTGCTTCTTGGTGTGCCCCAGGGCCTTCCCTTTGCCTTTTGGTGC
>NW_020448752.1:5156939-5158138 GCF_003343035.1 Apteryx rowi
TCTTTACAAAGATGCGATCTCTTTGATGCCTTGCTGCTGCTTCTGTGTTGCTCAGTGCCCAGGTCTACTATGTTCAGATCCACCCTTCTTGCTGCCCTTTGCTCTGTCTCAGCTGCTGGCCAGATAAAAAGGGGTGTGCGGCTAAGCACTAGGCCAGSGTGTCTCGGCTGCCTGCTATAGGACAAAGAGGAAGGGGAATCAGTGACAGGACATGAAAGTACATGTGGATGAGAAACAGGTGCTTTAGAGGACTAAGATGCAACTGAGATGCAACAGGGGCAACTGAGAGGAGTAGAAGTAGCAGGAGAAAATGATGATGAGGAAGGTGTGTTGTTAGAGGCAGTACAGTAGAGAAGAGAGGGAAAAACTGCTCCTATGATGAAATGAAAACTGTGCTTAAGAGATATTTACGTTTTGCCCTTCAGGTTATGAATCTGCATGACTTCCTGAGAACTGTTCTGAGCATGTGGTGTTGCGGGTCACGACTGCCTGGGCAATGTCCCCAACTTGTCTGCCAGGACTACACAACAGCTGACAGCTGCCTGTGGAATGAAAGCAAAGGCCAGCTTCTCAGAGGAAAGAGACAGTGTCCAAGCAGGAAGATTATGGCAGGTGAGTTAAATGCCCCAGAATCTTCAGTTTTCMCCCTTGTCTCCCCAGGACTCAGCCATCTCCTCCCTATCTGCCTCAGGACCTACCTATTTGATTTTAAGGRCGCTTCAAGGCACTGCGTTTGTTCTCTTGTCCCTGAAGAAGTCTTTGTTTCTGTCTAGAACCTGCAAGATTACAAGGATCCCTGTGGATCCCTTCTTCATTCCCTGGAGCCCTCTGATGGCCCTCCAGCCCCTTTAGCAGCCCTCTCTTCTGCTCTGGCCTCCTCCTTCCACCTTTTTGTTTCCCTCTGTTCCACATAGCACCCGCCTTGTGCACGCGGGACTACTTTTTCAGCTTTCTTCTGTGCCCCAGGGCTGTCTTCTGGCCCTGCACACCCTGCACAACCTCTCTTGTCACCACAGACCACCACCGCTGGTCTTCCTTGCTTCCCTGTTTTTCCTTTGTGGCCCATCTAGTGCCCCTAGGACCCCTCTAGTGTGTTCCTGACTACTATTTGGGTCTTCCTTGTTTCCCAAATCTGTCTCTAGGACCTGCAGCCACCTTAGAAGCCCTATAGTCTCCTCTTATACGTTCCAGATTTCTTC
>NW_020448753.1:0-20244 GCF_003343035.1 Apteryx rowi
AGGGAAAGTCCTCAAACAGGGGGGCTCTGGCAGGCAAACGTAAATTATAAAGATAAGGAAGGGCCTTCCGTCCCTCCCTTTCACGCGACACCTTTGAGAAGAGAGAGCTCTTTCCAAAGAGAAATAATTTTTTATTATGTGGCTCCAGCTTGAAAATGATTCAGATAAAGACCTCTGGAATTCTTTTCAAGCTATTTATGTTATTGCTCTTTTTGAAGTGCAGAGATCCACTCATGCAGATCCATTTGAAGATGGATCCTAGAGTCAGAATTGCTACCAAAAAACAACTTTCAGACAAGCAGAAAAATCTGTCTGAATGGTGTCCCGTATGAAAGAGGTTGGCTGGTTGGGCCTGCCAGTAATTGCATCAATTTGTTAAATCTGTTTGTGTAATCTGTAGCACCTTCATTCTCTAGTAGAACAGAATCTATTAATACTGCTTTTATTTGATAGTGATGATGATGATGATAGAAGAATGAGGGATGTTTGTTGGCAGTCTACCTGATTTGCAGGGATGGTGAAAAACCATCATCTTCCCAACCTGTCATAGAACAGATGATGACTTTTCAGTTCTGATGTTTCATGATGGTGAAATGTCCATAACATTATGATGAATGGTGAAACATGATAAGTGTTTTACTGTATCAAGAAACAGTAGGGTTATACTTCAAGATAAAAGTCAGCGATAGCAAATTTCATGACACTGAAAGCTCTCTCATATGTGAAGTGGTCTCATAGGTGAAGCAGTCTGCCAAATTGAGAGTCATTGCACTTTACGGTATTATTTTAGCCTGTTGGCAACTTTCCAGCTGGAATTTGCTTATAACACTGGTAGATTGCACTGGAATAGCAGGAATAATTCCAGTGGGCTTGATCATGGCCTGGCACGTGCAGCTACCCTTCCCCATTATAAGGAGGCAACTTGGCTACCTCCAAAGTCTCACTTTGTGTTTTGTCACAGCAGAGAGTGCTTTGCAGAAAACTGTATGCAGATAACCTCATTTTGTTTCAGTTGTGAGATGCAAGACACCCTTACATTAAGATGTGTGATATGCCCTCAAGATTGAAAGAGCTTATTCACAAATTGTTTGCTGTCAAATTATTATGAGTTTAGACTCTTGAAACAGATAGCATGAAGAAATGTGCTCCAGATAAGATCAGGGATGAAACACCTTTTAAATGAATGTAAAGCAAAAAATGGGATTTTTCATTTACATTGGGACTGACTTTTCCTGTAAACATTTTAACAGCAACACAGTACATGAATTTCCACAGAAATCTTACTAAATGTTTTTCAATCAGGAAAAAAATAATAACATTTTGTGAACCTGTGGTGCTTTAATCTCTTTGATCCTGAAGGCTTTTATCTGTCATGTGGTGATGTGACTGAGATCAGACATTTACTTCCATGGTGTGTAGAGAATGTGAAATTATTGATTCCTATAGTCCAGCAGAGCAGAAAAAGGTCTGTGCTTTTTATAGCTCAGAAACTGTTACAATTTTCTTCCCTTACTGTTGCTCAGAACAGCTGGAAATGCAGGGCCTGAATGCTCCTTAAAGATATCATTATTCTCCTCACAGTCTTATCTTCTTTGTTATTAGCCTAAGTCCTTCTCCCTTGCTGAATTGCATCTAGCCGAAATCTTCAGTTTTTAAAACAATCGAGCATGCTATCACCACCGCTTCATGCCTTCAGTGTCATGCCATTTTCAAAATGAGAGATGTAGTCTATTGCAGCAGAATGCAGATGATACTAATCCCAGCAAGGGTTTTTTCAAAATAAGCTTAAAATAGCCTTTTCAATTCACTAGTGTTATTCTGCTTAGGCCTTGAGCTGACCAGTGAAGGAAGCCATAAGACTTGCTTTACTCTCTTACGGTATAAATATCTGTAGGTCAATATTAAAATGGAGAAAATTGTATTTAGTGCAATGAGGTGCTTTCCAAAGCAAGAAAAGTTTTCAAAACCGTAATTCATTTGCCAGTCCCTTCAGAGGCACAACTAGATCCTTAACAGGGTGAACTTGAGCGTAGGAGAGAAACAATTAAATTAATAACACAACCTCTATTACCTCAAATTTGTCTCTGCCTTAATTTGCTTGCATTCCCCTAAAGCAAATTTATAAATATATGCATAGTATAATTTCAGTACCAGTCACAGTGAGAAACTGAAGGCTAATACTCTGATAGCTATCAAAACAAAAACTATTGTGTATAATGTGTAAAGTTTTCATAATATTCAGCCACGAGAACAACCAGATACACTAAAAATGTTCTCATATAATAATTAGCATGTTCAGCTAAGCACATTTAGTTGACATTGGTTCTGTTCTGATTTTGAAGTGCTTTGATAGTGTGAGTGATATTTAGTCTGCTTATAATACACAAGAAAGTTGAGAAGTAAAATACAAATTTCTGTCCTTTATTTTCCAATTACATTTGATATGAAATCCATTCAGACAGTGCTGACTGTATGAGCTGATGGTACTTTGCTGGTGGTAAAAGTGTAATAAAACATTGGTAAAATGTTTGAAAGTGTACTATTTCTTATTCTACAAGGAAAAGATTAAATTCCATATTTCAGGACTTCTTTTTGTTTCTGATGGCATCATGCGCATTTCCTATTTTATAGGTAACAATGTGTGCCATGGTATTTAATGAAATATTTTTTAGAAAGAAAAGGAAATGCAGTTTTATGGAATATTTATAAAAATATCAACAAGTAAAATAGGAGAATTCCCATTGGAACAAAGCATAGGAAAAAGATTGAAAAGTCCAGTCCAAAAGTGTCATGAGAAAAGATTAATTGGGACGATTGGAAAACCCTCTATATACACATTACACACTTTTCAGCATTATAACATTCTTCAGAAAATGTACTATACAGTAAATAGTTTAAGGACTTTAAAGCTTATGCTGCAAAACAAATACACATGAAATTTCAAATTCCTATGGAATAATCATCTCTAAAATGGTAAGTTAATATATAATGGAAACCTGACTTAGTCAAATATAATTGCCTTATATATTTATTACTTTACTACATTTAAGAGGTTAAAACCAAGCATGCAAACAGTAACTGGGAACATGAATTTTCTGCTACCAGCAGCACAATTAGCATTTGCAGTGAATAGGAACACTTCTAATGTCCCAAGGGAAGTAAGTGGTTCAGTAAAGCATATGAGGTGTTGCTTGTGGAAAAAATTAATATGACACAAAACAGATACTTAAGACATTTTCAAGTCCATTAACCCTTTTGAATATTTTCATAATTGTGTATTAGTTTTAAATTGTAAATTGTAAAATAATGATGCCACAAGAGATACCATGAAGAAATTTCACTATCAGTATTTATTTGAACACAGCCAACAAAAGCAAAGAAACCACATTAATTAAAAAAAAAATACAAAAAAGCCTCTCTAAATATATCAGCTTTGTTCCAAGCTTTAAAGATTTGATTAGCTCAGAACTATTCAGAAACTCTACTTTAGAGTCAAAAGCCTTCAGCTGAAATTCTCTACCAGCACCATGAGATGTTTACATCTAGGAATAACTAGGTTGGACATTTCATTTGATCTCAAATTATGGCACAACTGAAAGGTGAATTCTCAGATAACTAGTACTCACTCGTTTGTGATGCCTAGTACTAGTACTAGGCATCACAAATTAATATCAACATTTTGGATTACCTGTCTTAGCAAATAGGTAGCTAGTACAATCTGTCTCCTTATGGCTGGCTGTACTAAACAGATGTTTCAGTTTCTGGATGGTTATGATATAATAATTATAAGAATACAGACATGGTAAAAATACAGTTGAATAAGGCAATGCAGCTTTTGAGATAATCACCTCAAATCACTGCATCAAGCCAAACTGTGATTATTGAAGCAAAGAACTAAAAATAGTCCAAGCTATTAAACAAAGTGTTTCAGAAGAAAAGTGATATACTTGGAAGGATGCTTGGGATATTCAGAGCTTATGTAAGAAGGGTGAAGAATGTTTATGTCTTGGTGATCAAACTGCCTAAGGAATTTCCCAGTGGCATTTTTAAGTTCCCTTTTAGGGTCACTGTGAGCAACATTTTTAAAAATTGACTTAATCGCTATTGATCCAGAATTGGATATCCTGTCTAGAGTCATTGACAGGAATGGGAAGGACTCTTTAACAGTGCTTGCTTTGGTTTGTACCTAGGAAACTCTTAAGGAAGTCAGGAATCTGTGAAGCAAAGATAAACCCTGTCAGCAGGGAGGTACAGTGGCAAAGGAACATCTACACTGGCTCTGAGTAGTTAGAGCACGATTCTGGGATGCTCTAGTGGATGGTCAGAGCAGCTGTCACTCAGAATCTACCCAAAATCAAATATGAGGTAAATACTGCCACATCGCACTCGCACATCTGTGACATGATCTCTGTGTTTATTTTCCAGAATGCAAAATAACATTTTTTATTTGTATTGCAATAAAAATTCCTACTTATGAAGAACTCTGCTATAACCATGATAGAAATAATATGGGAATGGAGACAGATTTAGTGCACTCTCATACAACCCCAATTAAAAAGATGTTTGCTTTTTGGAAAGCATCTAAGCCAGGGACCCTTCATAATGTCCATACAGAGGAAGGGAATTTCAGAAAAAGATAAAACTCTTCCATTTTCCTCCATTATTTTCCATCTGACTATCAGGCAAAATTAGAGCAAAACAAAAACACATTTTTCAACTGTCTCAGCAAAACTTCTCTTTCTGTTTAAGGAGCAGCTCATTTCTCATTTTAATTCCGCAGGAAGTTGTTTTCACAAAGATATGTGCTGATCACACAATGTAATAGTGATAAACATCCTTCATTTCTAAGGCTAATAGGCTGCTCATCAGTTGAAGTATGTCGGTGACCAGCAATTAGCACCGTTCTCATTTAGCTACTGTGATTACACCAATACTTGTATTAGTACTACTTTAATTGTAGCTTATATCATCTTGATTCATGGTGGGTGGTGTTTTAATGCAGCAGCAAGGGGTGGATGACTTTTCTTAGTTCCCTTACCTACAGAAAAGCTGGAAAAAACCTCCAGTGGGTAAGGCAACTTAGCTCCTTGTCTGCTGACCTACTGTGTGTCATAGAAACCCATTTTTTCTTCCCACCCAGTCCTTCTCTCTAATCAGTAAGGTGTTCATAAAAATATTGGCTCTCAAGTTTAGCTATTAATTTGTTCTTTAGACTAAATAAGGGATTACCATCAAGGTGACAAAGTTCTGCAGGGTCAACCTGGTACAGTAATTTAGTTAAAAACCTTGGTCCTTATAGAATCTATGCATCTTCTGGTTGTATGGCTGCTTTCAGGGAGACAAAAATCCTCTATTTGGAACATGGCTGAGACACCAGAGGTCTGCAACCTCACATCTATTAAAAAACACCAATTGTCAAGTATGGTGAACCAAAATACACAGCAGTCTGTTGTCTTCCAGGCTCTCTCCATTTGAGAGTGGTATCAAGCTTGCCTCTGAAACAGAGTGCTTAATAATTAGATCCAAAACTTTGCATAAATGCTCACTAATTTTGCACTCTTGTGGGGGGGGGGGGGGAGTTTGAGCTCTGTGGATGGAATTACAGAGTTGTTTGTGCATAAAATTAATGAGAGCAAAATTTAAACATATCAGTGTTAGAAATCATTGAGTTTGCCCCTAAAACTGGACATTTAAAGTGAGTGCTTACTTATGAATTGTCTGTCTCTGTGGCTCAGCTGTTCATCACTATATTTAGTATTATTAATACTCTTACAATTATGTCTAATACAGCTCTTCTGGCTTGCCGGGATGTTGGGGAGATCAGTCCACTAGTGTTGGCTCTTGGATGGATGGATGTGACAGAAAAGGAAATTATTCTTCTCCAGAGCAGGGTTTGAATCATGTACAGTAGATAAGGCTTCAGGGCACATACCTCAATAATGAGAAAGCAAAATAGTAAAGCACCATCCATTCTGTGCCCTTGAATACGGCCGGGCTTTTTCAGAGAGGTCCTTGTCCATATATCAGCACTATCTGAATAAATAATTGAAGACTACAAAATCATACATGTGAAAAAAGAGGCATGTTAAATTTGCACAGAGAACACAGATATTTGTATGACTAAAAGTGGTGTTTGGTGAAACACAAAGCAAAAGTAAACAGTAGTTTTCCATGAGCGGATTAACCTCCTTACAAAACCCCGCATTCCCATCTCCACAATGCAGATGTTTCATTCATGTAAATTGTCAAGACAGCTAAATCTTTGGGGAGGCACCTTCTTCATACTTTCAAATATGTTTAAATAGACAGAACTTGAAGGCCACAGGCATGAGATCAGCCATCACAGATGATTTTTATCTTACTGTAAATGCTCCATTGATATGGTATGATACCAGTGCCCTCCTGAGAAGACCACAAAACCTCATAGTGTATTTTGGACTTGAGGTTAGCTGATAGATAGGTAAAGTCACAGGTAATTGCAAACTCTCTAGTGAATGCATAGCTCCAGAAACAGAAGATTGTGAGTTATTTTATCTGGGTTTGAAATAAGCTATATATAATAGTTACTCAGATGGATGCACTCTCCTGGTAATGCAGTGTGCCTTGATAGTGTATTATGCTTCATCTTTCCCGTACTAGACTGCTTGTATAGAGCTGGCTGACTAGCCGTGATGTAGTCAAGGATAGGTACAGTTTATCCCTTTTTAATTTTGGCATCATACACACTAATTTGACCTCTCTAGAGAATGTTTCCACTTCCTGGCGTCTGCCTTGGAACACTGAAGACTTTACCTGCTTGTTAGTTCTTAGACAATCACATTTGTCTACTCTTTCATAAACCAGGACAGAAGGGATAACTGAGAGAAATGGGAGGAAGAAGGGGGTGAAGGACAGTTCCACGCAAACACAAAACTTTGGTTACCTTCCAGTTTTAGTCTTTGATATGCAAGTTGTTGGTTCGTTAATGGAAAAGCAAATCCTTACATGTTACAAACCTAAAATTCAGCAGTTTGCAAAGCCAGTCAGTCTGTTTCAACTGCACTATTTACTCTAGTATGTAATACCCATTTGTAATACCAGAACTGAAATGTAATTAACATTATTCATTCATTATCAATGTAAGCTAGAGCATTGGGGAGTTGCTCTGGTGTGAGGCAAAAAGGCAACACTGACAGATGAAGAGTAAATGTCAAACTGCAACAAAATGTGAAGTCATAATATATGTAAATACAAGATCAAATATAATCAATGGCCAGGTAAAAATTCAGGTCACCAGCCTGAGCTAGAAGCCCTGGCTTACACTTGCAGGACAGACAAGCTCTGTTTTGGGAGTAATGTGTTGTCCCTATTGTCTCTAATGTGTTAGAAGAGTTACCTTCATTTTTATTTTTATTTAAGTAGGGGAAACATTAAAAATATGTTTTGGTTGTCAGTTCATTACAGTCCCTTCCGAAACAAAAGTAGATTTATCTAACTAAAAAGATACCTTGCTTAGTCTTCTAAGGCACCAATGTTTTTCCTTTAACCTTAGTCTAAACCTGCACCAACCCAATGCCAGTAGAACAGAATGCAGTCTGTAGCAGGATTCAGGACAATATTTGCAAAATGCTAACACTTGCATTCAAACTCTAGGCCATATATCCATTTCTCAGATACGCTCATTTCACAGGTTTGGATCAATTTATAGCAAAAAATGCAATTCAAATATAACAATTTATAGGGCATACAGTGCACAAAGATAAGCATATCCAAATCTGAGGAGCAGAGTGTCTGTAATAATGATGCAATTTTTTAAAGAATTTGAAAAATCAATAGTATATTTAGTTATTTTACAGATGGGTATTGCACTGAAGGAATATCATGTGCATTATTGAATTGTTTTTAGTTAAATTATATCCTTTACACAAAGCAGATCTAGGATTAAGAAAAGAGCATAGTAAAGAGACTGACATATGTGTAATATTCAAATTACTTAAGCAGATGTTAATATTTTGCAAATATAGTACTTGCACGTGCACATAGTCCTGGAATATAACTAATCTGTTTACTTCAGTACAAGGTGAAAATCAGGCATAAAACAGAAGGAAAAAAATCTTTATGGAACTTTCAGTGTAATTTTTTTAATGCAATGGAATTACTCGTAGTCCATAAAGCTAAGCAGATGCAAGATCAGATCTGAAAGAAAACTCCATGAAGGTTAAATAGAGTGTGTTCAGAAATCACTAAATCAAAGTACATCATATTACAAAACTACACTATGGATAGTGTACACTTTTTTCTAATTTAATTTTAAAGTTAAAACTATGAGGGCTATTCATTATTTATAAAGAAAAATCTCATTTAGCTTCTACTTTTCACCAAGTACTTTTCAATTTGAAAGGGTCATTTGATTGTAATTAAGCCAAATGTTAATGAATAATTCACTAGCTTTTTCCTTCATCCTGTCCTATTAATTAGTTTGAGCCAAAAGGCTCAAACTTTCAAATAATAACAAATCTTTATTTAAATAATTGGTAATGCTCAAAGACTCAAAGCTGTTACAGCAGTCAGTCATGAACAAAGAAGATTCTATTTGTGAAATAAAAACTAATAAATAAAAAATAATTTTTTCATCAGCTTAAAAATTTCCAAAAACTTAGGCCTTCATACAACATACTGTTGGGAATCTATGTGTAATTTCATTTGATAAACACAGAACTAAAATTGGCATCCTCGTAATTAATTTACAATGCTACTGCATAAAAATATGGAGAGAAGAATTCACAAAGAGAAACTACATGCTGTAGAGTTACTTTAAATCTTCTTTCCTTTCTCTGTGAATTATGTCAGATACCTAGTTATATAAGACAGCACAGCACTTTTGGAGCTCCTATAATCTGAGGCGTTTAAAGAACTTTACAGACACTAAGTAGAACACCATGATTGTAAAATAATGTAATAATGAGCCAAATTCTGCTTATTTTATTCATGTGCTTCACCCAAGTTGTTGCAAACTGGTTGCATGAGAAAAGTAAGAACAAGTATTGGTCCACTGTTACTAAAATGAGCCAAAATTTAAAATTTATAGGGAAACCTGTTTGCACACACTGTACTTGTAGTTTTGATTCTGGGTTGCATTCACAGCTACAAAGGACTGTTTGCCAATCCTACTAGAGAAAAAGCCAAATGCTGCAATTTTGCCCTGAAACAGAGTTCATTTTAACAAGAATATCTAGTTTTGTAAGGTTTCTGTTGCTTACGCTGTAACTAACCTTGGCCCTACCCTCAGCATCTGCAATGCTAATATACTCTTATATTGATCTCCCTGTCTCTTTATCCCCCGATCAGTATGCTTGTTGTGCAGATAGCTGATGTGAGGTAACGATAACTTCTAGCCATCCTTAAAAGGAATGAAAAGCAGTAAGAAGAGTAAATGAGGGAAAAAGAATACAAATGTGTCTCTGGAATCCTGAAAGGAAACATTTATAAAGAACATAAAAAATGGTGTCACCAAGATGCCAGCTAGTTAGGAGAAATAAAATGGAAGATTAATGTTGATGTGCTCAGGGTGATCATAAAGGAATAAAAATAAACTGATGACATCTTGTAGAGAGCAGATCTTTTCTTGGTAAATCTACAGAAATACATCCAAGAGACTATCACCAAGTGGCACTGAGCTTCATAATGAAAAGTAAAGGGAGGCAGTTTTTTTCACTGATCCACACGTAACCCAGCATCTGCTATAGCAATAGGTTTCGAGCTTCTTGCAACAGAAATGAAATGGAATTGAAGATGGATTTAGGAATTATTAGAGACTTTGCCCTGCCCTATCATAGCTCATGTGAGATGAAATGACCATTAACTTATTGTGAAGTTTAAAATAAAGTTGGGACTAATATTTTTCCTGTATTGTGTGTCTTTTCTATGCTTTCTTTTATATTGTAATACCTTATTTAGATTTTTGACTCCTGCTGAGCATTGGGCAGAGTTTTGAATTGTATTGGGTGCTCTTTTCCCTTAGCACTTAGGCATAAGTTAGGACAGGGTCATGGATACAGGCAGTTCAGATTTTTCATTCTAACACGCACTAACTTGCATTTGTCAATGTCTGAATTTCGTCAGCTGTCATGCTGCCTATTTGTCTAGTTCTGTTTCTCTGAAGTTCATCACAGCCTCCTCTTATAGAGACTTATGCTAAATAATTTTGTCATCTGCAAATGCTCCTGACTTCCATTTTTGTTCTACCCTCATCCCTGCCTTTCCAGATAATTAATGAATATATTAAATACTAACTACAGTACTGATCCTTGGGACATACTAGTATTAACCTCCTGTTGAATTGAAAACTGACAGCCTAATGAATTAAGTTCTCTATATAAGAAGAACAGTGTTGACAGTGAAAATCAGGATGACTTGTGCTTTAGCCTTAATCTAAAAAAACAAAACAAAACACCCCAACAAACAACCCCCCCCCCCAAAAAACTCTCTGTGAGTACAAACACCTGCAATTCCCACTGACTTTTATGGGACTTCTGAAAAACAGACCACTGTGCATATATAGTTTTAGGCAACACAATCTGACAGCTATTGCCTCAGCTTGAAGATGCTGCAAGTATCTTAAGTAAAAACCAAAACTAAAAACTAAAAACTAAAAAGATGAAGTCTGCTTCACTTGCTGTTTACAGAATCATTAAACTATTCAACAGTACTATAAGCATTTTCCCCATGAAATTGTTAAATGTTCCTGGGCTAGAATATCCTTGGAACTTCAAAATGAATTCGGGTATTTGATCCTGACAGGACTGTCTATAGAATTTAGAGCTAATCAAGCCTAAAGTAAAAGATGAAAAACATGAACTAAACTTGAAAGTCCATTTCTTTCATACTGATGACTATAGCTATAATCACTATTGGCAAGACATGCTTCTTTGCCAAAGTTATTTAGTTTTTTCTGAATATCAGAGAACTTCTGAAATTTCTCTGACATTTTTATACAGTATCTGTAGCAGACATTTCTGTAAGTAAAAAATATATTTGAAACAAGTATCACCAAGCCACACAAAAAGGAGCAGATCCTTTGTGTTCTGTTAATGTTGTAAAAACTAATGTACAGAACCTTAAATATATAATGTACATCAGCCAAACTTTGAGTTATTTCTGAAACTGTTACACTTCAAAATATTAAGTATGCATGGGATTTATATAGCAGCTTTAAAATACTCTAGTTAGTATTCTCCAAGTACAATTCCTGTTTTTTGAACTTCATATCAAAGAAGAGCTGGAAGAATGATGCAGAAATGTTAATGAATATTCACATGCTCTTGAAATACATCTCCTTCATCCATGAACATTTTTTGAGAGATCAAATTTTATTACCACAAATGTTCACAAAAAGTTTACAGGTATGATCGATTATATTATCAACATATTAATATCTTGTATTGCTGAGTTAATAGGTCTTTTCATATGAAACTTTATAGCTATGAAGTTCTTTGAAAAATGTGCCTTTCCTCACTGAAGTTTTATGCATGTATTCTATTCAAAGAAGCTTCCTTTACTTAGGTTAGAGGAAGATTTTAAAAAAATGCATAAAGGCCAGATTTAGTTTCATATCGTGTGAAGCTAAGCAAATTCTGCTTAGGTTCTAAAAAATGGAGCATTCTGCATGTGAAGTCTAACTGGATGCTATGTGCATTCTTAGGCAAACACTCACTTTTAATAATCTGGATTGCCAACATTAGAAACTAAAACCCAATCACAAAGACAAATTAGGAGCCTAAACCTTAGTGGAAGTCATTGTAACCAGGCTATGCTTTACTTTCAGTGGTCGTGCCTGAGAGCAGGACAACATTGTGTCTCTTCATCCATCTCCATCTGTCCACCGTGGCAGGTTAGATGTCTGTTATTTACTGGAGCACTGGACCAGTCAGATACACCCTACTTAATCTGTAGAGCAGATTTTAATATGCATAACAGATATGTCCAAGATTTCCTTGTGTCCAGCAAAAGCTACTGCTACTGTCCAGTCTGACAAAAGTCTCAGTGTCCAAATTTCATCCAAATCAAATTTCTAGATATGATACAGGCCACCCGGGAAATCTAACATATAGTAGACTGGGAGGTGCTTGGTATATTACAGAGATGGGAGATCAGAGGTGAGTTTCTAGATTCTCAGACTTCTTTATGGATTTTGGTTTCACATCTGCAAAATGGAGATAAAGGGCAGCTGTGAAAACAGGTTAATTAAATGCTCGGGAAGCCCACTGTAAAAGAGGTGAAGTGGGAGATTAGGACTCAGGACAGAAAGGGCAAAAGTGAAAGTGAGACCTGTATATAACTGAGTCAGAGACAACACAAAAATAAAAATCAAAATGGGAAAAAGGTGTGTGTGTGTGTGTGTGTGTGTGTGTGTTTGGAGATGGCCACAAGCAGCAAAAGTCAGATCTCAGTTTCAAAAGCCATGGGGTTTAACTTGCTGTGTCATGTTTGCTGACCTGGGCACAATTTTACTCATGCAAGCTGTGTATACGTTTTTGCTACTGTACCTTAATTTGCCAAGATTTGGGATGTATTTTTAAAAAACTAGAGACATCTTAAAATCTCTGCTCAGCAGCTGATTATCTGCCATGAATTTGTCTCACTCATACTGTATTTACCTTTTTTTCTCACAAATTCACAGTCTTTTCATACTGCAGTAACTTTCTTGTTTCATGAATGGCATTTCTTTTCACCACTGAATATTTCATTCCCCAAGGTGACTTGATTGGTTTGTGGCTTACCTGGAGGAATGACCCTGAAAGGAATTAAGGAGACAAAATAGAAATCAGTTGACTTTAATGCAGTTTATATAATCTGACTTCTATGCTGGCTCCTTTTCTTCCCGCAGTCAGGTCACCCAGCACTCTCAGAGTTTTACTATCAGATGCATAATGGAAGCCTTCATGGGATTACCCAGTAAGACCTGCTAGGTCTTACTATGACTTCTTACACCTCTCAATACATTATATTATGTTGTGTATTGCAGCACCTCCTACTTTTTCTGCTATCACTCTACTACAATAAGTTAAATTTCCTTTGAAAGGATTCATTATACATATAGCAGAATATGTGTTAGGCTTCTTCATTATCAGCAAGGTGCTGAATTTTTTGGTATTGCTGTGATATTAGAATGGAAAAAATAGAATTTTTCAGAATAAAAAAATGTAATTTTACATTTGAAATACACATTATATACTTCTAGGATGCATGGAAAAATGCAGAGAAAGTCTGACTGTCTTGCTGCATAGGTTAAAAAAAAGCCCTCTGGATCATTGCTGGTGCTGAGATATGTAAAATCAGAAGACTTCTATAGGAAGAGAATAGGAAAAATAGAAGATGATGTAGTTTTATAAATTGTTCCAATGTTGGTATTTAAGGCATAGAAAATAATAAACTAATTCAGAACAGTGTTAACATTTAAAAAGACTCAGAATTGCTCTTCTTGATTGCCCATTTAAAATTTCTGAGATGTATATGCCATAATTTGAAACCAAGTAACCTTGAGAAGATCATGATTCACTTTCCTTAGTAATATTAACAAAGTCATTGAACATACTCATATGCCTATTTATATATTACTTTCAAGCTTTAAGAAACTTCTGTGCTTTCATAAATTTCTCAGACTTATTTAAAAGGAAAACAAAAGTTGGGATTTTTGTTTGTTAGAGCTTCTTTCTTGTGAATTTTAATCATTCATGCATTCATTCAGTTATTCAGTGAGCAGTTCATTAATAAGATTTCTATCTGTGTATAAAGGTACATGGCAAGAACTGTATCATGTAATAGTTTGAAAAGACAGCTATAAATAACCTATTTTAATAACCATAAATTTACATTAGACAGGTAGATAAACTCTGAAGTGAAAAACATTTATTTTTATCTGATGATACTGTTTCATAACCTCACTGTTATCAGACTCATCCTGAATAATTTAGTAAGGTCTTGGGGTTTTATACCATCTGGGAAATTCTTGCATATCAAATGGATTTATGTGATAGGAATATACATTTAAAAAGAGCTACGTTTCTCTTTTAGGACTCAATGATGCTTACCTGGTACACATTCAAAAACTCCCAGTGACATCCATAGTAGATTAGATTATGCAAAGAATGGCAGGTTGGGCCCTTTTTTACTGATTTGCTAAACATGAGTGCTTCTTTCTGAATAATTTGAAACAAGTCAACCTTGGTGGGGTTTTAAATTTTCCTTCTTTATTACCATTACTGACTGCCTGAATTTTAGAAATTTACTGAATTTATGCCTTACTTTTGCATCTAGTCATCTTATACACCTTGGAAGGAAAATACTAGCAGGCATAACTGAAGTGTTCAGTTTTATAGTTGCTATCAATCCATCATTAGCTCTGTAGAGAACAGTTGTAAGGCTGAGAGGATGTTTTCATAAACTCTTCAATAGGTGTATGGAGATATATAAAGTCTAATACAGTAAATTGAACATGACAACTCTACTAGTAGAAAAAGTGATAAAGAAATAATTGAAAAAGGAATGTTATTTTATGTATTGTGCAAGTCTGTGATACCTATTTTAAAGTAATGAAGTGTAATGCCCCGTACAACAATTAGATCTCTGTAGACAGACACAAGCAGCTGAACAGAGGCATAATGCAGAGGCAGGAATCTGTCCCATGCCCTTCTGACTGCAGCATCAATGCCTAATTAATCAGAGTTTTTCCAGTCAGTCTTAACAGCTGTGCACATTTGTATATGAGTAAAATTTATTTTTTACATATTGGATGGTTATAATCAGATACTCAATTACAATATTTGTGAACTACTAATATCCACCAGCTTGTTTTATAGTAGCAAGGGATACCAGTTGTGATCTCTAGTTCCTTTGCTGACTATTTTTAAGCACTTTTTTTGCATATTGGACTACTTTATATACTTCTTTGACTAATGTTTTTTTGATGGAGGTATTTGGGTGGTCTTTGCAGCTGTAATCACAAGAGCATGGAACCAGACTGCAAACCAGGTGAGAAAAAACAAAGTAGTGAAAGCCATAGACCTGATCAGCCAGGCCATTTTTTAAAGCATTGTACTTTGAGAATAGAGATGAGTAAGATGGTTACTATGGGGCTGCCTTTCTGGGCAGATGTATCCATGCGCATCCACTTTTCAGCAGCAGGCGTCATTCAGATTGCCAACACTGATTTTGAACCTTGGAAGCTGAAGTGTTATTGGATGCAGCCTGCTTGCCTGTCTGAAGGAAAACCGACCAGGTTTCCCAGCTGCTTTGTAGCAAACAGATTTATTCTTCAACATTAAGCACAGCATCCAATACAAAAAAGCCCCATCACTGTTATTCTCACCTTAAGTTACTATTTCCAGATGCTTTCTCTCTGAAGGTCTATAAACATACCCTTTGCATCTCCTGTTCAGCCTGGTGTAGGCAACTCCTGATCTCTTCTCAGCCAGGTCTCTTTGTCCTTAAAGGAACAGTTTTCTTCATTAAACACATTACTATTATTTAATCAGTCTCTCTTTAGCCTTTAAATCAAGTGTTAGTTTATTTGAGAAGCTTATGAGGGGGACAGTGCAGAGTATTTTTCATTGTTCTGCTGCATGAGCCCTGACTCTTCCAGTTTATACACATTTAATTGTTGATGCAACCCCGAGTCACCCCAAATTGATTACACACGTTTAGGCACATATATCTAAGGGCTATGGTTGGAACTGTTCTAAAAATTGTATTAAGCTTGGCCCAGTAAATTTTTATATATAATCTCTCACACCTCATTGCATATCATTTTGCTAGAATTTCACCCTCCAAGTTGCAATTTCTCAGAGCTGTTTTTTTGTGGAGGAACATTTTTAAAGATTTTAAAGTTTTCAGACATTTTAAAATATCAAGTGCCTGAAAATAGAGTCAGGTGTTCCTCAGCCAGGTTTTTTAGTAACCTTTTTTTTCTGAATGAACATTAGAACATGAGGTTTTCTACAGTCAAAATTTGGCAGAGCCTTAGGCCTCGATCCAGGAAAGCAGATACACCCATACTTAATATTAGATACTGCTTAATATCCATTTCAAGTCGGTTCAACCTTTCTGAACATGATGAACCCTTCAAATACTTGTATTGCTGAGAGACACAAGATATATACTGTATACCCTTGAGATCTGAGACTCTGAGGCAATTCAAAAGGAAGACAAGCAAGCAACCAAGCAAGCAGCATCACTATTGTGCCACTGAAATACTTTTTGTTAAACAAAGATTTCAAATTGTTTCACTATGAACAGAAAATCACCTTGTGATATACTGATACAGGTTTTCTCTAGGTTTATTAAAAAATCTTTCCACCAGCAATTGATTAATTTAAAATATTTAATCCAATTATATGTCTCCTTGCATTCCTTGGTAGCATTTTCAGATTTCCAAACCAAACAAGTGAGTTTGTAAAATCTTTCAGTAAGATTCCCCCTTTTATTTTAGTATTTCAGTGTAAACATTATCAGCACCTGGTGTTTGTTATTTACTGGGTGTATTTTGATTGCCTCTTGAATCTCTTTAAAATGTAATTCTTCCACAAATGGTTCAGCTGCTTGGCGAATAGCCATTTATTGTTTGTCTTTATCCATCTCAAAATTAAGCAGCTCATTAAAGTACTCCCTCTATCATTTTATAATTGCATTCTTTGTGACTAAGAGATTTCCATTTTTGTTCTTTATCAGACTTATTCACATGTACATTGATATGCGTGTAAAATTATCTCATATTATTAATACTTTTCTCCTGTTCCCCATCTCCACCAAACCATGCCAGCTAACCACCCCTCTGAGCGAACATATTTCTATGAGTATCTCTGCATTGTCATTCTGGTCTTGGGAGGACGTGCTGAGTCCATACAGGTCCCATCACTGCAGTACAGAAAAAGAACAGCACTGCAGTGACTATACTAAGTCAACCTGTGATTTTAGTAACTCCCACAGAGCCTGGAGCTAAACTGTCTGCTCCCTCACCTATTCTTCTCTAGCTAAAATAGTCTCTAATGCTAATGCAATGCTGCAATACATGACTTTCAGTTTAACTCAGCAAAAAATTCACCTGGTAATTTTAAAATGCAATGGAAACTGCAAAGTTGCTCTCCACTGCTGAGGATGTGAATGTCTCTTGCATTAATCTACTCTTAATCTCTTAAATTTAGCATGCTTTCAAGTATGCACTTAAAGATACATCAGACATGTAATTCATGTACTTAACTGTCACATTTCATCAGGAAGCTTTAATGTCGTAACTCCACTTTGTTGTTCCTTATGAAATATTTTAAGTCACCGAAGTCTAAGAAATATTTGAGAACAAAATAATTTTCCAATAAAGCTTTGAATACTCATCATTATACACTGCAGATAAAAATTAATACTGAGATTGCAAATCCCACTTTTAAAAGCTGGAAAGACTTTTTGTCACCTTATTCAGAGCACAGGATGCAAGGTGCTCACTATTGATGACTTATCCTCTTTGTTGCAATTACATTGACTGTAAACACAATGTTTTAATTTTATCATGGGCTATTTTATGACATCCTTCCCTAATATCTGAGTGTTTGCTGAGCTTACCTTCATAACAGATCTATGAAAAAAGGTTAAGGATTGAATGACAGAAAGAGTAAAGACAAAAGTATCCATTTATTTTTGGGGAGCAAACTAAGAAGTAGTGGCTTTATTTGTTAGAGTATTTAACATTTTAAACTTTTCTGGGCCTAGCTCCCAGTGACTTAAATTCCAGAATTTAGCTCTTCTGTAAATCAGACCACACAATTTCAAGATGTACATTCAGAAAATGAGGACTATACAACTAGAAGCTACTGCAAGAAGTGAACTGTCCAGCAGCACACAGACTTCTAGGGTAGAGAATGGAATAGCCTTGCTGATGTACTGATAAATAAAACAGTAGGTAAATAAATATTTAAAAAACCCTCCTAGGTAAATAAAAAGCCCCAGATAAGTTTACTTGTTCAGAATAGATGAGAACTAGTTAATCTCTATAGTGCCTAAATTAGAACCGGGCAAACTCTCAACTATGTCTCTGGACAACATCCAATCTGGATCCAATCTGCCAATGAAGGGCAGAATTCAACTACTTTAATTCTGAGATGATCCACATTTACATTATTTATCATACTATTTCAATGTACCCATTGCGGTATTAATAGTGATGCTAACTGCTAAGCTAAACAATAATGCTTTTGTCATAAAAATATATTGTCATATCTTTAAATGTAGGAAGACTGCTTTTCCTGTGCTCTTCATGCCCTTGGAAAAAATGGCAGGCAGACTAAAAATCTTTCTTAAAATTCTTTTTGTCACTGAATATATACCATTCCACTGAATATATGCCATACTTAAGAAAAATAGGTCCTCCACACAATAGCTTAATTCACTACATAGCTTTGATTAATTCCGAAGTGTGACGTTTCCCATGCACTGAATGGTGAAGAGATCTTACCATAAAACATAATGTTGCTGTAATTACATAGATAAATGCATATAGACTTAAGGATAAATTAAGATTGCAATATCAACATGACTTTTGACTTACAAAATATAATGATCTTTCAGAGTACTTTCAGGTAATGTTCTAAGTTTCTAAAAAAGCAAATCATTAACTACTCAGAAATTCCATCATACGGAATCATATTTATCCCTACATGAATCACCAATTAATTTAAAGCTTCAGCAAAAACATCTATAACAAAGTTACTGAGTAGTACAATGTTGTCAACCACTATGAGGTCCAGTCACTAGCCGAAAATAAAATATATACGTTGCAAGATATTTACACTTAAAAAAAAAAAATCAAATTGAGACTGGTAATTCCTGGATTCTGTTCCAGGTTCTGAACGCTTAAATGATTACAGATCATTTGGTTCCGATTAAATCTTTCCTTTTCTCTCCTTTTTCTTCTTCTTTCACTGCCCTACTTCCTGTGCTGTCCAGCCTTGCTTTTGAGTAATATAGCAAAAGGTCAAGCTAGGTTAGCTAAAGAAATCTAGCTATTTACTCTGCGCCTTGGGAGAGTTCCAGGCTTCTCACGCCAAGACTGCTCCTGGTAATCATCTAGTTTGCAGAGTACACGTACCCCCGAGTTCCTTTTCTCAAGTTCTTCACCCCCTGCTTTTTAGTCCATCTACCATTTTTTCCGAGGGCATGAGGAGCACAGGAAAAGCAGCCTTCCTGCATTTAAAGATATGACAATATATTTTTATGACAAAAGCATTATTGCTTAGCTTAGCTGTTACCATCACTATTAATACCGCAATGTGTACATTGAAATAGTATGATAAATAATGTAAATGTGGATAGGTACTATCCATATCCCCTACAGATTCTTTAACTCTCAGCCCTGTTTTAACAAACGACGCCCCAGTCCCCAGAGGAGCTGTGTGCAGCCATGCCCTGGGACTTCGCGAGGGCCCGTGCAACGGAGGGGGGCAGCCACAGCGAGCTCGCAGCCCCCCGATCTCCATGCCGGTGCCAAGGCCTCCTCCCGAACACCTGGTTAATGCTGAAGGACGTGCTCCATTTCCAAGCAAACTGAGGCGAGCTAGTGCAACAATTTAAGCTTGTGAAAAGTACCTTGTTGATCCTAACCATTAGCTTATCGCTTTCTAAACTCTGCAACACAACCTAGGGAAACCCATTTCCTTTCTCAGCAGTCCCAGTAAACTTCTCCACTTCCATTCTACCTACCCCAAAGCAGTCTTTCAGTTGTGCCAAAATCTTCAACAGTTTTACTTGCCAAACATTCCTCACTTTGACCGCAACCTTTAATGTTAACATTTACATCATTCAGTTGCTTGCTCCATCCCATAAAATACATTCCCCACCAGTCACTAGGTTTTTTCCAAATATTAGCCTCACAACAGGAAAGCTTCAATAGTCCTTAGCACTAGGGATGCCCTTCATGTTAGACCCAAATTAACCTCCATTCTGTCCTTATCTTGTATTACTTTCCGTATTAGTATTCTAAAGCAATTATTCGGCTACGGCTATTTCCTGGAATTGAAGCAATTCGAAATAAAATTACCTCTTCGACCACACCACGGACTGTTAATGGTGCAGCACCATTCGATGGGGGTGTGACAGTCACGAAGCGGCAGGCGAGTTGCAAAGCGACCCGGCGGCTTCTCCGCCGCCCCGGCCAGACCCGCAGCCGCGGAGGGCAGAGGCCCCGGGGAGCCCCGCGCCGCCGCCGCCGCCGCCCCGGGGCCG
>NW_020448753.1:21064-36326 GCF_003343035.1 Apteryx rowi
GCAGGGGCTCGGCTCAGGGCGGTTGCTTCAGGCAGCACCGATGCTTTCCACAGGGTACTCTAAACCCGCTTAGCAGAGGCTGTGTCTGGAGACTAGGGCTCAAGAAGTCCTCAGGAAAGTCCCTGCGGCTGGAGGGCACCCGGATGAAGGCAGCGCGCCACCCCACGACACCCTGCACCATCCCATGCCATCCCACAGCCCGCGCCGTCCCATGGCACGTGTGGCCGGCTGCCGGGGACCACGGCACGCAGGGCCTGCCCTCGTGTCACCACTGTGGAAATACGCCCATCGCTCGGCAGGTTCTGTCGCGAAGGATGGATGGTTTGAACTTGGGATACGCTGCTCTGGAAAATAAAGAACAGGGAATTAAATCACAAAGCACTAGGGTGGAACAGCCTCTCAGCGTTGCGGTAAACTCGAGCGATACGCTGAGCACGTTGTCTTGGAGGATGAAGTCAAGAAGTCTTAAAAGATGAAAGTTTTGCTGGGGCCTGGTCTTTTGGAGGCCTCGTTGAGCACATGGGGTGTAATCAAGAACTTCCGGCCCAGAGTCCCTTCTCTTGGCCTGCCGGCAGAGCAGTCTGCTTAAGGGATGCAAATTTTGGCTGTGTCAAGCACAAGGGGTCTTCAGGCAAATACCATGCTGTGTGCAAATTGAGACACTGTGTTGTAGTCTTGCTGTTAAGCAGGCATTCTCTATTCCTCATCTGTCCTTTAATATACCAAAATTGCAATTTGGATCTGTAATGAGCAGGCAGTATCCATCTGAAAAAATGCAAAAGTCGGATATGTTTAGGATGATACTTCCCTATATGCCAGATTGTATACTTAAATTGCTTGTAGCAGTTTTTTGTTACTTGTTTTTTGGTTGACAGTTACTGAAATACAACTTTTTGGGTGATGGTTCTTATTCTGTATCTGTTTGCCGCTCGGACCTCTGTGTAAGAGTATATTTATCTAGTGGTCCTATGCTTCTCATTTCTGGCCTGGTTACAAGTCTTTGATCTGTGACAACCTGAAGTCTGCAGATGTTCATGCATAAAAACAGTAATAAGAGTTGCACTGAAAGTTGACCAAAAGCGAGTCACTAGGTGCAGCTGCATGTGTTTGTGTGATTTAGTTTTTGTAAGGGCTATTTTAGTAAATATCTCGCAAGTATGGGGTTTGTCTTTTTCCTTACCATAATCTGTAAAGTCCTTAAAAGAATATAGCATAATTAGTTTATGTAGTAAAGTACATTCTAGTAAGACAAAAAATGGACTCATCAAAATGCTAGTAAAATTTGAGGGGCGTAGCTTCTCTTTCCTGTTTTGCCAGCAGTCTGCTGGATGATGTTGGACTGGTTACAACCACTCCCACATGTGCCACTGTTTAATTATCAGGAGAAATATGTAGACCTTTGTAAATCCCATTAGATCTTTTCATCTGTTGATCCCAAGATTATACTCTAGGGAATGCCAGATTTGGAGCCCAAATTTGATCTATTCTGTCTATATGTCTGTAATGAGGGAGACTTTGTAGGCACTTCAGAGCACGTTACGCTGGTATCAGGTGCCAGCAGTGGTTCATATTTCTTGTATAAATAGGCTTCAACTTGTTTTGCCATTTTCTCCTTATATCTGCCATTTGGGGGTTAATTTTGGTTGAGAATTAATGAAACCATGCTGATCTCGTTTAAGGTGTGCCATCATTTTCTGCTCTGGGCTTGTAAACGTGCATTCGCTTCCCCTTTGCAGGGACTGGCAGGATGTGGGTGGTAAAATTCTGCGCGTGCTTACAAAACCATTACAAGGAAGTAGTAGCTGGGGGGAGGGGGGGCTGCGGAGGGGGGTGCTGAGTAAAAGCAGTAAGGGTTGTAACGGTGCCCTGAGCACGTTTGCTAAGGTGCATCCGCTGCTGTCTTCCCCTCTACTCTGCATCCTAGCCCCTGCAGGCCTCTGACTGTGAGAGACTAGAAAGAGGTTTGCTTTGGGGGGCAGATAGCTCCACATCTATTTACTGACAAGTTTCCTGTACTTCCCTGTGAAAGCTGTTGATACTAGTAGTTGTTGGAAGGAGACAATTAAACTAATGAACTTAAGAAGTACCAAATATAATGTTATTAAAAGTAATAATTATTCTTCCCCCAGTATCTGTAAAATGATGGGTGGATTTGCATGTGTGAAAGCAGGAATTTAGAATGGAAATTATAAGATTCAGGCCCTTTGCCTCTGAAGAGGGAACTAAGGTTGTGTAATATGGATGATTGTTAGGTTAGAAGTAGCATATGAAAACTATTCTCTTATTTCAACAACAAATTTTTTTTGTTAAAAGTTTTAATCTCAAATCTTCATTTTCAAAGCATACAATGTTCCTGTTTGTAAACATTGTGCATGATTTAAACATCATTATTTCATGTCTTGTAGAATTGGGATACCTCATATGAATCTGTAGGAAGTTAAACTTTAAGAGCTAGCTTTAAGAAACACAACTGTTTGCACCATTGACCATTGAGGTCAAGGTTTTATTATAGAAAGGTTCAGCTATAAGAAGCTGTTTGAAGGTGATAATGGCCCAATATATTGTTGTTTGTTGCAAATGTAACAAAGGAGAGTTTATTGTCTTCCTGAATATGTGTTTTGATATGAGAATGTCACTTACTACAATACATAAGCCTAATTCTCATTATGAGAAGAACAGATGGCTGAATATTGGAGTAAGATATCCAGTAGTTCAGTATTATGGAGTCACATAATTTGCAGGTACTTGCAGAGAAATCAAAACCTAGATGCAGTGCTGCTTTTTGAGTAGTTACACAGCAAAGTTCAATTCCCAGCTCCTTATCTTGTGGTATTTCTGATACTGTTTTGTAATAAGTTAGTTTAGAGAGATATGGTGGCTTACAGCATTAAAAAAAAATAAATAAGTAAATACAGAATTGCTGATCAAGATGATCAAATTGCTGATCAAATTTTGCTTTAAGGCTGACAGTCTCATCTGCAATATTTTATATCTATATATAGATAGATAGATATTTTTCCCCCCCTAGCTACCTGTGTTACCACAATCCATCCTCGTTTCTCACTGAAAAACATCTTGCGTGAGATACTGACTGCCATTTTCTGTATTCTGATCAAGAGACCCCTCTAGTCCTTACACCTTTCTTTGGTTCTCACCTGCTCTGCATCTCCCCCTTGTAAGGGCTTCACAGCGGGCGACAAAACATGCCCTCTTTCCTACCGCCGACTGCTGCGTAGACTTGGCGCGCCGCAGCGTCTGCTCCTGCAGCACGGCTTTAAGCGAGCTCTCCTGAGTAGCAGAAGCATCCCAGAAAAGGGCCGGGTTATCCTCACTGGCGGAGCAGGAAGGGCTGCGAGGCCGAGCTCTCCCGAGCACGCCAGCACGCCTCGCCGAGCCTGCAGTGCAGGTGCTCTGCCAAGGGTGAGGAGGCGGAGGAAATCTTCCTGCTTTTCTCTTGACAGACCTGCAGCGCAGGTTTACTGTTGAGGAAAATTCTTCTGAATCTGAGTGTTTCCTGCCAGGGAAGGAGGACAGAAAGAGCAGGGGCTCTTGTCCACTGTGGCAGCTTCCGTTGCTGAACACCTGTGAAGTGTTCTAAGATTTCTGCTTTCTCCATGTGGATCTTAGTGATCTAAACTGTAAGCGTTTGTACATATGAGAAGGTTTAGCGGAACAAATATTTTGTAGTATCGCCAAATGTCACATTTGTATTTTGGAATAACACTACTATTTTTAGAGTGTTTCTTTTTCTTTGTTTGCTGTTTGGAAATTAGGGTAAGCTAATTTCAGAACAACTTGTTTAGGCCAACCTTTCATTCTGTTAGTTACATCGGTTGTTATTTCAAAACGCTAAGGTGACTAGCAGACAGATCATGGCCTTTTCCTTAACGCAGCTAGAGGAGGTGCAAAGTAAGCAGTTATGGTAAAAATACTTTTGGCCACCTGTTGATTTGACAAAATAAATTGATTTCAGTTGGGCATCTGGATAGGATTTTGAAAACAATCATCACTGGCTTAAAACTGCTTCCTTTGAAGTTAATGGGCATGTCAGCTGAGCACCGTTAGAAAAATCCCATGAGCAAAAGCTTCATCTTGGTTCTGTGGCATGTGATGTTTCCGTTTGCCTTTAAAGCAGAACTGGATGAAGAATTTTTTGCTGCTTTGTTTTCCCAGTACAATACGAGATATCCTAGAAGAGGACTGAGCGAACAGTAGAGAGATAGTTGTCCACTGTGTAGTTAAAAATTCGTAAGATTTGGGGGAATTCAGCCAGGCTCCCTCTGTGTTTTCTTTGGAATGGATTCAGTTCCCATATCCTTGGTTCTCAGGGAATCTGCTTTTTATCGTACAATTACAGTTGCCTGCATGCTGTTTGTGTTCATTTTGGTATGTAAACAACGAGTTAGCCCTGAGAATAAGGCGTAAATTAGGCACCTGATGTATTGATCAATCCAGCCTTATCAAGCTCTTGACAACCTTTACTTTTTGGTTTTCTTCTGGCTAGGTATCTGCCCACATGCCTGATAAACTCTAAAATATTAGATCAACTGATAGTTACGGCACATCTTCAGAAAGGCGAGTTTCTGCTAATATAGTCAGTTGCGTTTAGTCCAGAGAGTTGGCAAAACAATGTAATATGCTGAAGCAATAAAAATTGACAAAATAATGATAGAGTTGCAGAGAAAATTATATTTGTCTGATCTTTAAACCAGCTGCTAAACAATTTAACTATAATCCTTGAAGTGTTCCAATGTGACATGACGGAAAAGTCAGTAAGAAGCATGGGAATAGGACTGGGAAGATCTGTAGACATAATCTTGGCACATAGTTCTGTCCATGGCAAAAAAATTCATGAATGAAATGGAAATCAGCAAGAGGACTGACTGACTTTAGTGCAAGTCATGTAAATACCTTTGCGAGTAGAATCTCGTTCTGAGAGAGATAAATGCTGGGACATATGTTAGCTTTTTTCCGTTTCCTTGCTCTTCTCTCTAGTGCTTCCTCCCCTGCCACCCTTCTAGGCACTGGTATGGGATTGAGCCGGAAATGCTTCCCGCTGCTCACTTCTCAGCATCGAATCTTGACCTCTGACAGGACTAGCTCTCAATATCACACGCTGATGTGCTGCCCAAAATCTGCAGGAGGTGGAAGATGATACAAGATGCAGTATTTGGTGTCATTTTTAAAGCAAAAGTTTCTTGTCCATCTAGGGGACAGCAGTGATCCCAGTATAGTAATGCTACTGTAATATAAGGACTATTTGATTAGTGCCTTGTCCTTTCCATACTTGACCCTGAATAGGAGGTATCTGTAAATGGAATGACTTTTTGGAATGTGCTTTTTTGGTGTCGCTGAATGATGTCCAGGGATCATCTAATATTCCAGAGGTAACGGTATAAAAAACAATATTCATGCACATTGTTTTATAATATAAATCACAATAGTAAACCAAATCACAAAAAGGGCTTACTTCACCTGCCCAGTTCAGGAAATTGCCTAAAATAAGCAAAAGTCCTATTTGTTATATAACTAAAAGTGTATTTGTATAAAAATTGTAATAAATTCATCTGGTATTTTACCTCTGATTTTTAACTACTGTTAGAGGACAAATCATACCTAAACTCACATTCACTATTGCAGTAACAGCTAAGAATTAACTGGCATTCAGCTTTAAAAGGATAGAAACTCCTGTAAAATTTTAGAGTGCATGCAAGTTTACAGCTGTAATTAAATGCAAACCTCTAGTTTATCTTTTTCCTGCCGCCTTCTAATCTGAAAAAATCCTATAATTAGACCTACTTTTACAATATGGTTATTAGTGCAAATTGTAGTGTTATCTGTTATATAGCCATATAATAGAAGAACAAATAAAATGCACGGTGAAACCCCTTTTGTGTTTGGAAATGCAATCAATCTCAGACTGTATAAAGCAAAATCTCAAATTAATCAAAAAAATCTTATGGCAAAGAGTTTTAAACAATGTAAAGAACTATGTAATAAAACTAAGCGGAAGTAAATTCCTTAAGTGTTTATTTAAAAATATCTGTGTGCATATTAAGTCAAATCTGCATGCTCAGCTTAAAGAAACTGTTTGGCTGTGAATACTAACATTGTTTAGAGAAACTTGCTAAAAATTGGGAAACTGTTTCATGGTTGCCTAAGAAGTTACAGAATGAAAGGTAAATAACTAATTGTCATTATTAAATTAAACACTGTATAGCAAAGTTGAAGCTACTAATTAAAATAGGTACTGAACCATATTCTTATAGAAGCAGTGCAAACCCTAACATAAAAATGTTCATGTACAAAGTGTGCATTGTTAAAATATAACAAACTTAATCTTCAGGTTTAAACTTTTAATTGGGGTTTAAATTGTCCATTGCTAAGTGCTGTTAGTGATCTGTTGAAATATTTCAAAATTTCTGTGTTGGTAATTGCTACTATTGTTTCAAAATCCTTTAAATCTGGTCTTTGTCTGAAGAAAATATTGCTGGAAGCACATCAATATTACGAATTAATATTTCATTAAATTAATGAGTTTTGCCCAGGACAGCAATATTATGCTAACTGATAAGCAGTGTCTAACGAACCTGTACACCTACACTGATGTGCCCAATTAAAAATGTTCTGCCTGGGTTCTTGTGCCCTCAGATTACAAGCTTTTAGGGCCCCATTGGTGCAACAGGGCAGTATGGTAAAATGCAGACCTATAGGTAGGGAACCAGAGCGCTGACACAAATGGATTTTTCTGTCATATAAAGTTTCTCTCTGTGAGAAATGTAGTGTTCCCTGTTGTACTGCTTCGAACTGAATGCTCTCGGGCTCATGCGCCTGGATTTCTATTTGGAATTGTGCCTTTTATTGCTTAAGTTGGCAAAAGAGTTTTGCAGTTTTGTTCCAGTGATCGCGACTAGATTGGTCCACGTTCAGCTTGATTGTAACTGTTAATGCTAAGAAATTTGAATATATTGTGTTTTTTTTTGTTTTTTTTTTGAAATTAATGTTTTTTGTCAACAAGGGACTGGGTTTTTTTGTTTGTTTTGTTTTTTTTGCCCCCCCCCCCCCACTGGTTTGATTGGTTGGTTCTGCTGATAATAAAAGTAGGTAAACCCTAAATTTGGGGAGAAGGGCATGTATGGTATTGCTTTTCTTTTTTGAAACTCCTCTCCTCCAGCCCCTTGCAGATTTAAAAGATTTTTCCCATAGATCACAGGCATTCTTGCAAAACCTCCAGAAGAAAGGTCTAAATGAATGTGGCTTCAGCACCTTTACCCTTGGGCTCCAGCGCACAGGCCGATTATATTTACCGGATTGTGCAGTGCCTTATCGGAGCAGCTGTCATCGTCTGGGAGAAGTGATTCTGCCGGCCCCGGGGCAGCTCCCCTGCGCCAAGGCAGCGGGAGCGGGAGCCGCGCGGAGCCCTGGCCGCTCGGCCCGCTGGCGCCGCCGGGCAGCTCCCGCTCCCGTTCCTGCTCCCGTTCCCACTCCCGCTCGGAGGTGGGCCGCCCTCGAAGCGCCCGGCAGGGAGCGCGGCCTGCCCGCCTGCTTGGATCGCTTTGGGCGCCGCGCACTCGGGCCTCGGCCAGGCGCTCTCAGTATTTCACGCTTAGTTTCAAGACACTGATCTACTAATAGCTTTTTTTAAAATTGATTTCCCTCGCACACACATACTTGGAAATTTTGGGGGTGCGAGAAGTGAGATATTGGGCTCCGCATCCACGGTGAGCTTCCCACGAAGCTCCTTCCTGGAGCAGTTGTCTTCAGAAAAGCCGTAGAGGTCAGAGTGGGAAAGTGATAGATGCATCAATTTGGGGTCAAAATTCCGTGTAGGCTTACATTTCACCAAAGGTGACTATATGAGCTTGCATGTTTTACAGTGTTACATGCTTTAACTAAACAGAGTAAATCCGTTTTTATTTTCTTAATTAAAAAATATTGTTTCTCATTTGTTCTGAGCTTCTGCCTTAGCAAATATAAGTAATTCTGTAATGAGGAAAAGCTTCTGATTTGTTGAGAAGTTTACTTTGGAAAATTATTTTGAAAATGCCAGTTACAAGTGGTGAATGGAATTTTTCATGTGGCTCTTGGCTAAATCTTAATTTTAAGTTCTACTTCAGTGTTCTGTATTTGTGTTTGCTTTTTATTCCTCCCCCCCCCCCCAGCTAGTAATCACGTGGGAGGCTTTGTAACTTTGTAAGCAGCTGGTGATAGCTTTGAAGTGACTGAGCAGCATGTGCTGGTGAACAGGGCGCAGCAGGGGGAACGCTACTGTACTTGTCTGCCTGGGCTCCCGGGCAGCTTCAGGCCTGCGCTTTCCTCCTTGCCCAGCCGACCCCGGCTTTTGCTGAGGTCCCCAAGTGATGCAGCTTGTGTGAAAGTCGGGTCCTTATCACACAGCATGGCTTACATAAAGCGTGCCGGTGGCTTTTAGACCAGTGCTTTAGAGCTTCTCTCTAGTGCTAACTTCAGTCCTGCTAACGCAGACCAATCTTGCAGGTCCTCCACGAGGCCAGAGGTTGCCAGCATAGAACTGGTGGAGCAGGGCGAGCGCCAGTGTTCGCAGAAAGCTCTTGTCCAGGCACGGTCCTCGCAGCCCACGCGTCAGACGAGTATCATCTTTGCTGAAGATATAAGTAAGTTTTAACTTTCCTGTCTTTTTCCTACAGGCAAAATGTGCATCACTGCTTGTTTATGAACATCATGGCATTGTCCAGAAATAAAATACAGATTTAGGAATGCACAAAACAAGAAATGGCCATTCATATGCATAATCATTTTAGACTTTCCGTAGGCCTGTTCTTTAAGTTCTGTCTTTTAAAGACCGCAAATCGATATTAATGAAACATCCAGGCAAGCAAGTAATTCTTAAATCTGAATTTCTTAAAAATCTGGGGATTGCTGAAAATCACTTTCAATACATGTTTTTTATATAATGCAAATACAGGTGTTTGGCATTTAGGAAACTGAAAGCTGCATTTGTGTGTCTGTCATATAATCTATCCTGTTAGCTTTTACAATGCCAGATATGGAAAAACAGATGATCAAGTAAATGTTTTACAGTAACTAAATCAGAAATTACATAGGGTTTTATGGACTCACCGGGTAAAAGTTATTGAGTCCTTTAGGATGTGGGCCATGTCTGACAGTTGCACTACACAAACTTAATATGTAATTAGAGAAAACGTCTGTCACTGTAGTTGGAAATCACAGATTTTTAAGATTTATTCTAAAGTTCAGTGAGGAAGGAAAGTGCTTTTCTTGCTTGTTTAACCGTAATCGCCCTTGGACCGGGTGTTTCGTAGTCAAGGTCATGACCTAGTTTCTGTTCCTTCAATGTCAGCACCTTGTGTCATTGGCTTAAATTTGCAGGGCTATCTGAGATGCATTTTGTCACGTTAGTGCGGTTGTTTTCGTGGTGAGCATGTTCAGTGTTACTGATTTCGTGTTGTCTTTTTGACATCTCTTCAAGCAACTGGACAAGTGCTTCGATGTGATGCTATAGTTGATTTAATTCATGGCATCCAAATTGTGTCCACAACAAGAGAACTCTATCTTGAAGATTCACCACTGGAGCTAAAAATTCAGGCTTTGGATTCTGAAGGTAAGAGATCTCCTAGTAAGGTATAAAATGTATGTTGAAATTCTCCACTGTCTAATATATGCATGGTGTTTATTTGAGACAAAATTGAATGTTAGAGGCCAGTCTGAGTAATTTATGTGGGAGTTCTCTGGATAATCCCTTCAGTAGCCTATTGTAATATTTTTCTTATATATATATTTTTGTTAAAAGTATAAAACCCAAATACCCAAGTATCTAAATAGGAAAATAAAACGCTGCTTGATTTCTGACATCTTTTGCTTGCTCTTTTTCTTTATTTTCCCAGTAAACTTAACTCTAGTGTCAAGAGAATTTTTAAATATCAAAATTTAAAATAAAGATGGCAACTCTTACTCCTGACTTGGAGGCAGAATTTCAAAGAATGTAATGGAAAAAGTTCTGATGTTTGTCCCATTGAAATGACACATCAGGATTTAACTAGACTAAGCAAGGCTGCACAAAAATGTGAAGCAGCTCATTTATTTGTTTTTTCTATGAACTGAAATAGTCTAAAGAATTTTGCAAACAGACTTTTTATTTGAGTCCAAGGAAGCATACAGCAGGATGTTCAAAGAGATGATGCTGAGGACCATCTACCAATTGCTTGGATTAATATCCCTTAATCATTATAGAAAGTTTCACTATCGGAAGGTATGATTAAGGTTCATGGGAATTGTGCATTTGGATCGAATCCATAGTTATTTAATAGGAGCAGAAAACTTCTGCTTCATATACCATCTCTAGCATCAGAAAAAGAATCTTGGTGCTAGTAAGAATTTCATGCTTTGATTTCAACAGCTGATTTTTATGCATGCATGAACACTCGCGCAAACCGAATGATTCTGGGAACAATTACTGAGTTGAAAGCAAATGATATGTAAAAGCATAAATTGTTTGTGTTTTGGATAGCTAATGAGACCCTGCCCACATTTGTTTATTTCATTAATCATGTATGTCAGTTTGTATACAGCAAAATGTTAATAAGTAAAAGTAATTCCATTTTCTTGTACTATGTGTAATACCAGATTCTTGGCTTGGTGTTTCTGCAAGCTCTCAAGCATGCTCAGTGGACAGATTTGCCTTGGAAGCCCTCCAAGTCAAAGTTGGAACAGGAGCAGTGGTTTAAAACCCGCAAAGAATGTTTAATCTGAATGATTGAAACAAGATGTTTGTTAGAAGCCTTGGGACTAAACTTCCGAATCTCAGTTAATGGGATCAGAATACACCCAAAAGCTTTGAAAATGAGATCCTTTTAATCTAAGTAACTTGGGGGGCAGTTCTTTGGAGAACTTTGTACATGTTGGAATCTCAGTGATCTTTCTTTGCACGCTTTTTTTTTTATAAGCATTCAGGAAGAGTGGCTAGTTTATTGGAGGAAATAAGTGTTTAGGTAAAATCAGAGAATTGCATAAATTTTTTTGATATGCAGTAGGTACAAAAATCAGCATAAAATAATGATAAGTGGTTGAATGAAAATTGGGATAAATCTACTTAGGTTTGCTGAAAATGTATATCACAGAACACAGCAAGCTTTTTGCTGAAATCTGTGTGCACACACATGTGCAGACAACTATGTACTTTGTATCATCTGTTATGTATACAATGCTGCAGTCATGCAAATATTTTACTGGTATGTAAAGAAGTTATAGCTGTGTGGATGTAAGGAGTTTATGTTTTGGGCTGATGGTGGTTTACCAGACTATTGCAGCTGGTATAGGTCAGTTCGTTCATTAATACTGATGCTTCTACTCCTGTGTATATCTTCAGGAATAGTTTCTTTTCTTACTCTGCTGTATGTATTGTCAGATCTTATTTCGTAAGCTGTATATACTAATCAGCTGCATTAATTCAGATTCCTTTTGTTAATAACCCTCTCCAAATACAAACTCAATCCCCAAGTACGACTTTTCAGAGACTGCATGGGGGGCGGGGGGGGGAAATCTGGTCTGAATAATGAAAGAGGGGAAGATGATATTAGTATCTTTGGCCAATTTAAGTATATTTTATCTGCATTAGCACCCATCTCAAAATAACTTCTGGTTATGCAAATATTTTCTACTTATAAAAAGAAATACATGTAGTTACAAAGTGTAAAAAGTCATATTGTAATTGTTTCCTTTAGAACATTGAACTTTTTTCAAGTTATTTTACTGTGACTTAAATAGAGGAGAGTTTAAATAAGGGAAAGACTTGAGAATTTTTCTTTATTTGTAGATAATATTGAGGGATTGTCAGAATAAATCTGAACTCATTTACTCAATTTCTTCAGGGTACTGTATCTACTCCACATCTAGAAAAAATTACAAAATGAGAGTAATTTAATTCATGTGATTAAACCATTTGAGTTATGGGAATCAGAACAACCTTCTAGTCAGTCTTTTAGGTGTTTTGAAAGGGTAAAAATCCCTTAATTTGAGAACTGAGCTTGTCATGCCAGAATAACTCTTGTATGACAGAACTTCAGCCTCTTAAAATAGAGATCTAAGAAAATGATGAGTGACCTGAGACAGGCAGAAGGGCTAGAAGAGTCACAGCTTTGTATGACCTACTTATTTTTAGCAGCCCTTGGACCTTCAGAAAGATTTTTGAATGTTTCCTACTTTGCTAACTTCCTGTAAATTACATTTCAGTTAGATGCCATAGTAAATTTGTTTTAAAAAAGAGGATTTTTTAATTATTTTAATATGTTTATGAGCTGTGTGGTGAACCTGTCATAAGAACTCAGGTCAAAAGTATTTTGTAGAAGAAAAAAATTTTGTTGCTTTTAGTTGATTTTGACACTATTTTAATTTGAAAAATAATTTTCTACGTCAATTTATCTTTAAGTATTTCAAGCCATCTTCCCAAACAATATAGGTAGTGTGCTAAAATTACTGTGATTTTTTCGTACACTGGGAGTAAGTGGATTAATTTATCATAGTACACTGGGATACAGGGAGCTGAAATGGAATTTAAAATGGAGCAGTAATGTCTACATAACTAAAATGCTTTGCAAACGATCTTTGTAAAACTGCCTGAAGTAGTCTGGCACAAACTTTATGTAAGAATTAACGGGGGTTATTTTGGGGGGATCTAAAGTGCATTCAGTCTTCAGCAGAGAGCGAATGAGGTAATTATAGCTCTTTGCTCTTCAGCTTATTCGCAGAGCCAAATCCTGCCGCCAGTAGAAGTCAGTGGAGCTCTTGCCCCTGATGGAGCCAGGCGGTGGGGGTCTGGAAGGCCCCATGTTTTGTCCCCATTATTCCGACGCAGCGGTTAGCGTCTTGGGAATACGACTTGGTTCATTCCTTAGGTCACCTGAAAGAGCTTCCATCTGTCTTCCACGTCCGATCCAAGTTTATTGAGACTTCTGGTAATTTAAAGGGCTGTGAAAGGGTTTGTCCCTTAATTCTTATATCATCCCAATTGTTTCTTAACTGCTTCCAAGATGTCTTATCTAGCTGTAGTTTTGTTGGTAATGACTGCCTGTCTTGTCCTGTAGTAAAGGTTCAATGTGAGGTAGCAATTCCCTCCTTAATTTTTTTTTAAACAAACAAGCATACAAAAAAACCCCATATGGAGTCCCCAGTTACAGAGATCTTGCCAAATCTGAATAATTCTGGGAGAAAGTTCTTGGGTTTTGGTGGGTAATCACTCCCCACTTCCAAAGTATCAGTTATCTTCTTTGGCTTTAACCTGGGGAGATATAGCAAAGTCCTGCCTCGCAGACCAGTCTTGAAACTGCATTCAGTATCTCAAATCTGATGATATAGGAGCATTTTTGTCATCATTAGCTTTATGAAGGCCACAAATTGTTTTTACCAGGCAGTGCTGCATCAGGTGACGCTTCCCTGGTAGCCAAACGGCACGAGAGAAGAGATGGGGAAATGAGGGGATTCCTGTTCATGCTACGTGAGCTTGCATGCATGTGGCTATGAGCGTGCCGGGGATATTGGCCTCCTGCCTGGGTAGGTCAAAGCCTGGGGGTGGTGCCCCTTGTCCCCGTGTGCGCGGAGCTGCCCCGGCCTGGCCAGCGCCAGCTGCTTCGCCGCCGAAGAAGCCTCGCGGGGAGCTCTCGGCGGAGCAGCTCTGGGCCAGGTTGCAGGCTGCACGGGGAGGCCAGGGGACAGCGCGGCGGCTGGCCCGCAGCCGCTCCGCAGCTCCCCTGACAGCCGGGTGACCCCGCGGGGAGGCAGGAGGAAAGAGGGCAGTTGATGAGAGGGGCCGTATCATCGCTCGGGCTCGCCGGTGCTGCCACGGGTAGGCTTGACCCCCCCGGGCTCCTGTTGCGATCCGTGCTGCGGAGGTAACCCGTGTCGTCCGGAGGCAGCAGTGACAGCCCGCGGTTGCCTGGCTTTTCCCCTGTACCGAGGGACCCTAACAGGAGCCAGGGCATCCAGGACAAAAGGCAGTTCAGAGTCTGTAAGGATGGGTTTGCGCTGTTGCCGCCAGCTTGCTGTAGCGCCGGCCGTGTCCGAGTGTAGCTCCTCCAGGTGCCGCACCGTGCTTGTCTCCGTTGGCCCTGTGATTTTCAGTTTGAGCAAGAACAAAAGGATATAATCTAGCTTTGCAAAACTAGACCATGCATTGTTAAAGAAAGGTAAACTTGATTGCATGTTAAATAACCCATTCTCAATCAATTTTAATTATATTGCCTTGTGTGCTTAGTTTTGCATTTAAAATCCTGTTTATTTGGGATTTAGAGCTACCTACAATAACTTGTATAGAAATGGGAGAAACAACATAGGTTCTGAGTTGCGAGTTGTGGTGGGTTTTTTTTTCCTATTCTGTCTTTTTGTGTGTCCTATTCTTTTTTGTGTCTTATCCTATCCTGTATTTTTGTGGCTTAAAGATGTCAAACCTTTAAGCATAAGAACTTGAGAATGAATTTGCTTTGGTTCATGCTTTATTAATATAGAAATGAATGTCAAAGGGGAAGAACAAATGAAAATGTATTTAAAATATAAATACTGAGATTTCAATTCTGTATTTGTCCCAGTGGACGCTAACTCAAAGCAAGATCCATTTTGAAGATTATAAGGTCTCTCAGATTAGTAGCTCATTATGCTTTAATTATAATAAATCTTTGCTATCTGTCTGTTTATTCCTATTGCTGCTTTTTAATGGGTATTATATCACACGTTCAAGGGGTTCAGAAGTTGGAAAAAAGTGTTCAATTTAAGTTCTTCGAGTGAAGACTGTTGTCCCTATTATGAGTAAATCAATGTTGTGTTCAAAACCACAGCAGTATAGGTGGAAAGTGTGATTCATTAGTGCTCTGAGCTCAAGTTCCCCAAATAGGATCTCGGATTCCCATCACAGAATGGTTGAGGTTGGAAGGGACCTCTGGAGATCATCTAGTCCAACCCCCCCGCTCAAGCAGGGTCACCTAGAGCACATCGCACAGGATTGCATCCAGGCGTGTTTTGAATATCTCCAGAGAAGGAGACTCCGCAACCTCTCTGGGCAACCTGTTCCAGTGCTCTGTCACCCTCACAGTGAAAAAGTATTTCCTCATGTTCAGATGGAATTGTCTGTGTTTCAGTTTGTGCCCGTTGCCTTGCGTCCTGTCGCTGGGCACCACTGAAAAGAGTCTGGTCCCATCCTCTCGACACCCTCCCTTCAGATACTTGTACACGTTGATAAGATCTCCTCTCAGCCTTCTCTTCTCCAGGCTAAACAGGC
>NW_020448753.1:37256-54436 GCF_003343035.1 Apteryx rowi
ATATTTCCCTGCATCTGGACCAGTTTGCTGAACTGATATCTGATATGTAAAATAGTGCTTATGGGCCCATTGTGGGGGGTGGGTTTTTTTTTTTTTTAATTCAACAACCTGGACACTCTCATCCCTAGTTATTTTATCAATTGATGGTGTTAATAAGCAGACCGGGTAGCTCTTATCCAACAACTATAAATACACAGATGTGGTTGCTGACCCCTCTCAAACATTGTGGGCAGAGGAAAGATTGATCAGTAAGACGTATCTAGGGATTCCAGCTGAGGGATTCCTTAGAAAAAAGAAGCCCTCTTCCACTGCAGAAAGCATCTTGCTGGACTCGAACTGTTCTAGGTTTCAGTGAACATGCAGTTTTAGCATTGAAATAGCCCTAAAAGTAGCTAAGTTTTAAATCAGAATGAGTGAAGTGACTGCTCGCAAGCTAGATGCGGCTCATAAGACTAGACGAAATGCATACTAGTAATTCAATGCAAGTTACTCAATATACTGTCTTTCAGATAGTAATTAATGAAAAGCATTTGCTGAAGACCAAGTCGTGGTGCTTGATTCATCACTAATACGGACTCAAGAAATAAGCTGACTGGAATTTAGAAGCACTGTATTTTGTGGAAACTTCTATGTAAAGATCTTATAGTGCTTTTCAACTCACTAATGAGAAGTTTTTCAGCACTCCTGTATAATAGGGAGTTGTTAATCTCTCCATTTAATGGAGGTGAAGTTCTGGCCCAAAAGTTAGGGAGCTTATCCATGGCAGGGATAGAACTCAGACCTTATGTTCTTTTTTCTTTTTTTACTCCTACATTTGTTCTCAGACCATCTTTTACCTCTGTTTTGTTATTGCATTTTATTAAACATATGCTATATGTTTTACAATGTTGACTTCATTGTTCTGTTCTCCAGCTTAAAGTAATTGAACTTTAGTAACTTCCATCCTTATTAAATTTACCGGAACTGAAGACTATTTAACACTACCTCTTCTGGGGTATTTTGGATTTGGATTCCCGAAGTTTTGTCTTTACATTGACATCAGTGTGCTGGAAGTAAACAGTTAGTACTGTTCCTGTTGTCTAGCAGTACTGTGCTCATATGCATCATATTAAATGCCACAGTGAATGCTGACTTTGCTTGATGTGAATGTTAGTAGCAAAAATGCCTCCCAGATACACTTGCATTTCTGACTGGACTAGGAACACATGAAACATCCATTTTGCTCATGAAAATGTTTCCAGACATTTCTCAAATAGAACATTAGCATCCCCCCCACTAACGTATAGTAAGGCTGTAAAATAAAATAGATTCAAACTCATATGCCAGAGGCTTCAGTTACTTCAGAAAACAACTTGCAGCAAAACTGAGGTGAATTGAGAGTTATATGGTAATGCAGGAAAGTATATCTTCCTTTAAAAGAACTTTGCTTTATTCATATGAAGTTTGACTATAATGTGAGAAGATGAGCTCCGTAGTAGAGCAGAATGGTTAACAGGTAATTTCCATGCTCAAACCTATATCCTAAATGCATAGGAAAAGAGATATTAGCAGGGGGGAAAGCAAACATGAGCCTTTGCCACTGAGTAAACACAAAACCCAATTGTGCAGCCTTTGAATAACATCCGTACAGGAGCAAACACATGGTGTCACCTGAGAAAGTCTGCTAAGCCCATAATAGACTTGCAGCTGCAGGTATATGAGTGTACGTGGCCAGCATCCACAGTGAGACCCAGACAGTGTACTAATTTTTCAGTGGGGCTTATGGTCCAAGTCCTAGTCCATACAGAGATTTTTGTTTCAGTATAAGTATTTGCTGGAGATGTGACTTTTAACTAATATTGATATATCCTCTACTGTTGGCACAGCTGTAACAGCATAGAAATGTTTTGATGGTGTTATAGCTTTGCAAAATAAATGAACTGTCATAAATGGGTGGATATTGACACCTGTTCTCAATATGGCTTTGCTGTTTTTACTGCATAGGTGTACAGAAAGCGAAACAGATCATGTGCATATATAAGCTGGCTACTGTTAAAACATGATCCTTCTCAGTTTCTGTCCTCCATCCTTTACCTATTCCCCACAAATTCCTTTCCTCTCAATTGTCACATCTCGTCGAATTTTCTAACAGTTACTAAAAATATTCTGCATGTAGGGTTGTGGGGGTTTTTTTGTTTTTGTTTTTCCCATAGACATTTATTAAATGCATCTTAGACACTTCGTATAGGTCAAAGTTGTGTTATGACTTGTTAAGCTGCTGCTTTTATAAATGTAAGTTGTGGGTCTTTTGCATCTGTCGTTGCACAATAATCTAGAGAGTTTTTGCAGTCTACGCCCAGTGTGTTTAAAAAAAAAAAAAAAAAAGAACAGAAGGCTCATTATAGACCAAATGTGCAGCCTTCTGATATTTCTTTAAGGCCCACAAACAGGCTTCAAACAAGCTTTTATCAGTCACACAAATTGGCTGCAGATATATTGAAGAATGAGTGAAATTTGGATATCTGGACCCAGGCAGACATCTTAAATTTGCTTAAAACATCTGAGCCGGAAATAGATACTGTTATAGTTTCTGCATGGTTTGACAAAGATTGTTTAAACTTTTTCTGTTCACCTTTCAGTATACTCAAGTTCTTAGAATCCACCTATATACCACCTTCCTATATATCGGAGATGGAAAAAGTCGCCAAGCAAGGAGATACCATTTTGGTGTCTGGAATGAAAACAGGGAGTTCTAAATTAAAAGCAAGAATACAGGAAAGTGTCTATAAGGTAGGAAACTTGCATTCATCGTTTTTTTTATTTAGTCTTATAGTCTAGCATTACGGGAGCAGTGTAAGTTTGCCCTGCCATGTTGTTCGCATGACATCTGTTCCCTTTGTGGCTATCGCGGTGCTGGATCTCTGTCCTGTGGGTTCAGATCTGTAGCCTGTATCGCAGAAGGGGACAGTGCTGCTCTCCCAATTGCCCCGAGAAGGGTTTGAGACTGGTGCAGTCACCTCGCCCTAGTTATCTTGCCCAGGGTGGTGCATGTCCCAGGGAGAGCCTCCAAACCTGATTCTCTCTGACAAAGGCACTGTAGCAGGGGAATACACTTCAAATACTTGTGTACAATTCTGTTATTCCTGCAAGCTAGAGTCATTCACATTGCATACCAATATCACTAGGCAGTGTAGGCCCCTTTAAAATAAATAAAATGATTGTTATCTTGTATTTACCTTTATTTCCTGTTGTGCTTTAAATGAGACTATCCCTAGCTTCATAGGAATACTTGGTTAGTAACTAATTCTACCTCATTAGATCCTGCTCTCCATGGGCTTTGGGGTCAGAATGTCAATATTCCAGGAGTGTTTAACTGCAGTATTGGCATTCTTCCCAGCTATTATATAGATCCATGCTCTTTCTTTCTTTGTAACTTGTGGTGAGTGTGTTTTTCATTTAACTCTAGTAACAAAGTTGTTATTTTCTCATAATAGAATTTACAAACACCTGAGATGGTTTTTATGGGTTATTGCTTGCAGGAATACTTTGCATTGTGTTAATATTGACTTAGTACTATACCATGTTTTAAAAAAAAAAAAAAAAATACATCCATGTATACAGTATGGGGGGGGGGTTCTGAAGTTCATCTCATACCTGCAATCTGTTGCTGCAGATTAGTACTATTACTTGTACTTAATGCTTTTGCTTAAACCAATGTTGCCTTGCACCGTCTTAACTATACCTGGAAAAAAGTGTTCTATGAAAATATTATCTAAATGTATGTAATACTAGTAATGTTTCAGAAATAATAGTGCATCTTAAGAATCATATTTTTGTTGCATTTTACCTTTGATAAGTAATTCTGATGATTGTATTTATATTTTTTTAGAATTTATATTTATTTATGTCATATCAGGGTCTGAGTGGTCATTTTTTTCTTGTTTCTTGAACACTGAGTTAGTTCTGAGCTAATACTGAGTATAATTGAAATAATATTATCCCATTTGCAATTTTACATGACTTTCTGGTTACTATTTCATTTAAATCTTTTACTGCTGCCAGACTGCACATCTTCAACAAACTTCCCTCAAACAACTGTAATAGAACTTATACAATTATCTATTGTATTCCTAATTTCATAGACCAATGAGTTTGATACAGAAGTCGTGTGGAGGTACCTTGTTTTACATTGGGGAAAATACATTTCCACATGTCTGAATAGTTGCTGTGCGTCTGTCTCAAGTATTTCTCCAGAAAACAACTAAAATTATGTTCAAGACAGACTTTTTTTTTTCCCTTTTACTTTTTATGGTATTACTGAACCATGTATAGATTGGAATTGCTTGCCCATTTTAGTTGTTGGGGAGACTGGCAATGAACAGGGAATAAAATCAGATAAGGTAGTTTCTGGAATATGCCCACCGAACTTTCATTTCACTTTTCTTTTTGAACCATGGCCAGGTTACTCCTACTCCTACTCATCTCTATTTCCACCCCTGAAAATAGGTGGAGATAGCAAGTATTTGAAGTACAAGATATGATTCATTAATGCTTCTAGACACTTTTGAGATGCATAGCTTCTTAATGGTATACTGCTCTAAGTCATCCGCCGGCTCCTACACTAAATCAGGAGTTAGGAAAAAGAACAACTACTTAAGAGTTTTCTTTTGACTCCATATTAGTGCATTTGAATCTGTGACAGTGGACCAAGACAACTAAGCTGTTGTGACTAAAGCAACCGTGTACTGCCATCCAGGGTAGGTTTTCACGGCAGTATTGGCTCAGGTGATGGATGCCCCGATGCTTTGAGAGCAGGTTCAAGCAGCTGTTGTGGCTGGCTGCGGTCGATGGCGGTGTTCGGTGGTGTGTGTCACCCTGCAAGGGCTGGAGTGATGTCCCCAGCGTCTGAGCTGCGGGAGAGCTCGACCCCCCTCCTAGCTCATGGGGCAGGAGCTGCGGGGAAGGCGCTGGAGGGTATCATAACTCGTGTGCCATAGCTTTCGTCCTCACTGTCAAGCAGAACAGTTACCAGCTCGTGCGTGTTCAGCGAGGGTTTGTATCAAAAGCGCTATTCAAACACTACAGCTTGGCATAAATCCCCAAGTTCTTATGCAGTGAAGACACAACTTTATTAACTGAAATAATTCTGAAAATCTTCCTGTTTTTTTAATACACAATCCAAATAGTTGCAACGGTCTGCAGTAGCATACTTTTGCTGGAGTTTCAGGTTGGGTGGTGGGTGCCAGCTGTGGTGTGCCGTAGAAGGCTTTCCACGGCCCTTCTGATCTGTAAGAAGGTCCTGCTTTGTTTTCCATACTGGCCTTCAAGTGGCTTTGCCCTGCGCTCTACCCTCGCACATAGTGTTACAGAATTTCAGCAGTAAGATACTCTAGCAATCAATGTCAACATCTGAGTTCTTCGGCAGTAGTTCCTCCCTTTAAAAAGGGGGGGAAAACACCTCTATTTTTTTCCCCAAGGTATCTTTCTCTTGATACTTACTTGATAAGGTATTCATGTAATTAACTTTTTAGGGGCTTGCACAGATTCAAATAAGTTTTCTTATCTATTTTTGCTTGTATTCTCTGGGGAGTTGACATGTCAGAGCAGATCTGTATACCATTCATTGTCCTGTGCATTTTCCTGTCTTTACAAAACTAGACATGGTAATAAAGAACTTATTACAGAAAGTGTAATATTTTTCATTTATAGATTGTAAGTTATTGCTACATGATATTTGTTTCAAACAAATGAATTACTTTTTTTTCTCAATCAATAGAATGTACATCCTGCAGAAGTCAGATTGCTTATTTTGGAAAACATCCTTTTAAATCCAGCATACGACATTTACCTTCTGGTAGGAACATCAATCCAATACAGAGTTCAGAAAATAAGACAAGGGAAGATTACAGGTTTGTCTGGTTCTTTTTTAATGTTTGGTGTGAATTTATCACTTCTGAGAAACTTTTAATTGTATTTGGACAACTTTGTTAATATTTAGTATTGTTTTTCTAAACTGTGATGATACAGCCATTTAGTCTTTTCTCTCACAAAAATTGTGTCTGTAAAGGATGTAGTCTCAGATTTGTCAAGGACATAAAGGCAAGGGTGACTTAGAAGAATAGGAGCTAACAGTATAATTTTAGATATGTTTGTTTCATATTGACTAAGAAATCAGATATGATTTCTTAGTTAAACTAAATTTAGATTAGTTCTTTTGCTAATGGAGAGTATTTTCTGATGGGTGGATCTGCTTTATTTTCACGAGTGTCCTTTGACTAGCTTTACCCCCTGTTCAGAAGTCTGTGAGTTTGTAATTGTATCTGTTGTTTACAGGGAGCCTGTGCTGTTAATGACTTTTTTTTTTCTTTTTTAGAAACTAGATATGAGATATTTTATTAGGCCTGTCTTCAGCTAGTATTATGGAATGGAGCAGCAAAAATTTTCAGTAACTCCTAGAAAGCAACTTCATCACTTTTGAAGCTGGAAATTAATCTGATGTTAGGTCTAAACAGTGGACAATTTTAGCTGGCAGCTGTAGCTTCAAAGAAATGAAAGTTAGGTGAGAAGCTCATGTGTGTGCTGATATAATCAGAAATGCATTTTCTATGAAATAAAAAAAGATTGACTTAATGTGTACGCTAGGCATCAATAAAAAATGAATCAGCAATAATTAGCAGCCTTCAAACACTGACACATTTGCTTTTATTGCTTCATATGTCTTCTTGTTTTATGTACAGAATTAATGATGCCATCTGATCAGTATGAACTGCAGCTACAGAACAACGTACTTGGCCCTGAGGGAGATCCATCGTGGCCAGTTGCCAAGCTGGATCAGGCAACATCAGTTGTAACTGCACTGCAGCAGGGACAGACTAATCTCATTCTTAGGCACAAGAGTATCCTTTGTGTGTCATGCTTTTCCGTCCAGGTCCTCATGGCAGGAGACAAACTTCCCACCCTTTGCAGCACGAAAAGATAAAATTATCCACATTTGTACCAGTGCTCTTGGAAATCAGGAGTACCCGCTGAAGTCTTGGAAAGCAGCACTGCTGTGAATCCACTCTCAGCAGAGCTGCCTGATGCTTTGACATGTTCTAAGACATTAGACTGGAAAAAGATCAAATCAGTCATGTCTGTTCCCTTCAGTCAATGTGGGAATGTGATGGGGCTTTGTTTAATTTTTATATTTGGAGCATTATATTCTAAAATAGAGGGATCTCACTGTCAATGTCTTTGGGGATAGTGGGGCTAATTTGTTTTCCATGTACAATTAGCTTGAAATATCCGAAGCGGCTCAAGCAGCGCCAGAAACAAGCTGATCTTTAACTTGACTTTTGGCAAAACTGTTTTGTTCCTTTACTGAGACTTCAGGTATTCGCATGCAAGGGGTTTCCAGACTACCAAACAGCACTATCTATGTTGTGAATCCGGGTTATTTAGGTTGGTATTTGCCATAATTTTCCCGACAGCTTAGTATCATTTCTTGCCTTTGTTCTTGTGCTGGGGTTGGGGTGTGTGTGTGGTTTCCAAGTCCCTTTCATTTCTCACATGACTTGTGTTATTTTAGAAAAGTCGTCATATTCATAAAATTAGCTGAATGTGAAAAAGGTTTCGTGGTAAACTCTTTTGTCTCTTGCTTTCACCTCCATATTCAAGAACTTGCAACAATTAAGGTGCATCTTCAGAGTGTAGGCACCAAAAGTGAAATGTTTATATTCGTGATGTGAAGAGCCTGTTTCTGCTATTCAATATTTCCTGTTTTGTAGGATTTACAGTTCACCCTGGTGATAGATGGGTCCTAGAAACAGGCAGAACTTATGAAATTACAATTGAAGTGTATGATAAATCAAGCAATAAGGTGTATTTATCTGACGTAAGTGAACGTATACTTTTTTCTGAGTGTCTGTCTCCTAAATCCTGGGTTTCTCTGCCATTAGTTGAGCAGTTTCTTCCTTACATTGAGTTAGGACATTTCAGGGCTTGTTATTTCTTGTCTTTTCTTTTTTAATAAAGCTTTGTGGGTGGTTAAAGTTCACTAGAGTCTAAGTGCTGTAGAAAAAATGGAAGAAGTTGGACAGTCTTCTTCAAACATGCAGCATATGCAGTGCGCTGGAAGTTGTAAACCAGTGTAACCGGTGGAGAGCAGTACTAACGCTGTTCTTAATCTCATCCGTCTCCCCCAAATACAACTTTGTCACCTCTAGAGGCAATCTTTCCTGTTCTCAAAGAATGAGATAAAGCAGGTTTACAACACTCTGGAGTAACTGTTTCCTTTCAGTTGGTTATGGGAAAAGATTTGATGACTAGTTAGCATTTAAACACTTCACTTTTTATAAGATGAATTCTAGCTAATAGGTGCCAAATCTTTGTTACTGTTAAAATCTAAAGGAGAAAAGCTTTAAATAGTTCCTTTGCAAACAGATTAATGTTGTTAAATTATTGCTGTTCAGAGCATCAGTGTATCTGTGAGTGTTATTTTGTTTGCCCTTACGATTGCTTCCTGAAATACAGATCTGAGTTTCAGTCAGGTCTCGGGAGAAATTTGTTATTGGGGCAGTAGTCACATGTTTTTCCCATATTGTGTTTAAGAATTACAACAATTTAATTGTTGTAAGGTTGTTTTTAAAAAAAAATTTAGAGGTATAAATATTGCTGCCTTTTTCCATGTTGAATTACATGTGCTATTAATAATAAATAAATAAATGTTTCCTGTGGAGCTAGGGTTGTGCTGTGTCTAAAATGTATGATACTGTTGAAAGACTGTGATACCTTCATGGTGAAAACTTTTTATTCTTCAGCTTCAGATAAGCTTCTTTGAACTAAATTACTAAATTTTTGTTCCCTCATTGATTTGTTACTAACCTGTTTATATCTATCTAGTCAGTATTATTGTCAGTTATTTGTGGCAATATATATTTAATGTCTTAATTTTAGAATATCAGAATTGATACCAAGCTGTCTGAAGAATATTTTGAGGTTCTGAAATCATCTCTGAATGGATCATATCATTTTGTGAGAGCGATAAAGAAGGGTCAGACCATTATTGATGCTGCACTGACATCTGTAGTAGATCAGGTATGTCTTCATAACTGTTCTGCTTTAACAGTAGACCTAAAAAATGCTTTACTTGCACATTAGTGGCTTAGTTGGCAGGCCTTCTAAAAGGAAGGCTAAGAATTACATGGGTCTAAGCCATCATTGTTTAAACAGATTAAGAACAATATTCTGAAATTGTTACTTTAGGAGAACTGTCAACTAAGTCAACAGAGGATTTGCTTAAGTAAAGATTGTGAGATTTTGCTACTGTGTGTGTGGCAAACACCTGTTAACTAGTGGTGCACGGCACTTTTTTTTTTTTTTGGGTGGCAAATATCTTACATGGGCTTGTAACATATCCTTGTGCTGGTGCAAAGGTCCTTTCACATTCTCTGAGTAAATTTTACAATTTATTATGGTAGGATCATCAGTTTCATAACCTGGCCTTGTTCGGCATTCAGTTACATTTGGAAAGTTTTCTCTCATTTGGTAAGTGATGTTAAATGCTGGAATGAAAATCTGCCAAACGTATCAGCCTACAGATCTCTTTAAATTAATATTCATTAACTTTCTGCTAATTGGGCAGGCTGCTGAACGTATGGCTAACTAGGGAAAGTGGTGTGAAAGTGATTTGCTTTTGCTTGAAACTGGAAAGATTCAACACTTCAACCTATTTGCTCTGAAATCTTTTTAGTGACTCCTTGAGTAGGATTTGGTGGATCCTTGTATATGATAAGGCACGCTCATTCCCTGTGTCAGACAAGTACTCCTGAATGAATTGAGATCTACTGAGAGCTATTAATAATTTCTTTTATAGCTCCAGCAAGAAATAAAGTATGTTGTGCAAGAGTGTTATGGCATTTCAGCAATATATAAAGGCCAGTTTTTCGGGATGGGTTGAGGAATGGGTATGTTAGGCTGAGAGGCCATGTCTTCCCCTCCTATCCAGCATGGAACATGTAAGGGCTAAATCTAAGTATGGAGTTACCAAATTAGTTCTCAAAAACTAGGAGTAGTGAAAGAGTGTATTTCTTACTGCTGTTTGCTTTTAAATGGGCCTGGGCACCTGTATTTCCATAGCAATATTACTTACTTAATACAAGAGTACACCTTGCTGCAACGAGCTCACAAATAACACTGCTCATAACAGAGTGACCCTAAATCGTTGCTTTGCGTTCTTTTTCTCAGAGGTGTTTTCAACTACTTGCTTATAAATAAGGGCTGAAAGTTATTCCTAGAAGGTAGTACGGTGCCATTTATAACACTGTACTGTTGCTTTTTATAGGATGGAGGTGTTCATACATTGCCAGTTCCGGTGCGAAACCAGCAAGATGTTGAAATCTATGTTCCAATAGTTCTTTCACCCAGCATTTTGACATTTCCATGGCAGCCAAGAGCAGGAACCTACCAGTACACCATACAGGTATGCAAAAGAAGCATCTAAATGCAGAAAGTATTGCTCGAGTGGATGCAGTGAGCCCTGTAATTACTTACATAGAATCAACTTTGTATGCTTCAGGCACCAACTTGTTTGGAGGACTTCCACTGGATGTTAGTTGCAAGAATTAATGTGTAGTTTAAAAATGTTATCTCTTATCTTCCGTGCATGCACACACACATGCCCTGGCTTAGAATTACAGAAAAAGTCCTAGTTACAAAACTTCATAACGAAAGAAAAAGTAGAAGCTGCCATTTACTGTAAACTGGGAGTATGATTTGAAGGTGCAATGACATGCAAAAAGGGCATGACAAGATGAACGACCAGCTCCCTAGAGACCCTCGGTATCAGTATCCTTCACTCCTCACATCTCTTGTTTTTAGTAAAAAGCCACAGGGAGGGAAAGGCCATTTCTTCATTTATAGTATGCCTTTCTAAAAAGACTTTTTTCTTAAGTTTCTTACACCTTGTCTTTGCTCCCACACTGCCAGTCCTTTCATATGCTTCATAAAGCTGGTTGTTTGTCTTTCAGCATCCAGTGTGTACTCTAACTGGGGAAAAGAACCTCATGCAAACCTCTTCCCGAGTCAAGATCCTCACCTCAGTGCCATCTCCTCCAGATCCTGCTCTCAGGGGTTTCATGCACAGTTCTTACCACTCCCTTTTAGCATAAAGTAGTGCTGAGTTACTGGTTTATCTTCAAGTAAACAGTATAGGAGAAGAGGCAGCAGGTCACAAGGTGTATTTAAAACAAAAACAAAACAAACAAAAAAAACCCACTAAATCATTGAATGGTTACTTTTGCATTTTTCAGAAAGAACTGTATTCACTGGTGTAATTCTGGAGTTAAGGCCATTGAATTTTATGTCATCTGTATTTTTACCTTCTATGGGATTAGAATTTACCTTAGTTCATGCTATGCCCAACCACACCAGCAGAGTGTGGTAAAAATTCTTAGTACCAAAATGCATTTTCAGTACTTCATTATAACTTCTGCTAGAGCCCAGTGAGGGAAAGTAAATGTGTTGTTCTCTGTTTTCCACCTCTCCTACAGATCTAGTCTTGTCTCTTTATCTTGTATATATCATTAAATGTCTCGCCACAGAATGTTCCTTCCTGTTAATCAAAAAATCTGCATTATTTTTTACTGTGGTTTTTTTCATTTAAAAATAAGTCAAGGTCCCCCCCCCCCAACATTTGAATTAGATGGTATTTACTGAAACCGAGAACACTTTCCCAATCTGTCCATTCAACAATACTAGTGGTTGTTTACAATAGCACACAGCATGACTGTTGTCCCTGCTTGCAGACTAGTTTTTGCCTCCTACTCAATAGCTTTTGAGTCAAGCTATTTTAAACCAATGAATGGACTCTCTCTGAAAATAAGTTTAAAGGGATTTTGGATCTAGACATATTTTGTTTATAGCTGAAGAAGTAATTCCTTCCAGATGGTATCAGAATGGTTTTTGGTTTTTACTTTCTGTCAGCTGTCTGTTTTTGTTGGTTGATTTGTTCATATTTTCATTAATAAGATGGCTTCTGTTGCGAGTAAAAATGATAGCATGCAGATCTTTTTCCTTCCATGCATGTGAGAAGCTAGGTGCCATCCTTATGAAGCTTAGTATGTGGCAGTCAAACTGAGGGGTGTATTTTTCTGGCGTGGGCATCACCCTTACTGATAGTACAGTCTGTGGAGCGGAGTTTAGCTAAGAGTCTGTGGATCCCAGAATAGGTGGGTTTGGAGGGGTCCCCTGGAGATTGTCTGCTCCAACCCCCTGCTCAAGCAGGGTCACCTAGAGCAGGATGCCCAGGACTGTGTTCAGGCAGGTTTTGAATATCTGCAAGGATGGAGACCCCACAACCTCTCTGGGTAACCTGCTTCAGTGTTCAACCACCCTCACGGTGGAAAATGTTTTCTTACGTTCAGACGGAGCTTCCTGTGTTTCTGGTTGTGCCTGTTGCCTCTCGTCCTGCTGCTGGGCACCCCTGAGAAGAGAGCTATTAAGCTGAAATGGGAACTGGCTTATTCTCTCTCTTCTCAGTGCAAACTGACTGCTAGAGAGAAAAATGTAGTAATACATCTGGTTTACATGACAAGGAGATGTGACTCTGCAGAATTATGAAGAATTTGTTATTTCTGTGTTGTCTTCTGCCCATTTCCTTATTTTAGCTGAAGATATCATTACAAAACACTTTGAACATTTACATTCCTTAACTAAACACTTTTTGCCATATCTCACACATTTCCTTCTATCAAACACCATTACTTTTTTAGCCATTCATCTTTATCTAGTGCTCTTTCTGTAATCAGGTTGTACAGGTGCTTATGGAAGGGAAAAAGAGAAATGACTGTTCCTTTGATTTTCTAGGAGAAGACAATTAGCTAAGTCTAGTTTAGTTTAGATTGTTTATTTTCCACGCTGCTCTTCTAGACTTACTTTGTTGCCTGTTCTTACATCAGTTTAATTATGAAACAGGTTAGAGCAAATGCTGAGGAAGCTAAAGAAATGAACAAAATGCACATAAACAAAAACTGCTTGCAGTACTCACCTGTATTTCACCCAATTTTCCCTCCGATGGAACTTCAAACTTTTTAAGTTGCTTTAAAAATGCAGCTTATTCTGAGTGTACCATACTGTACAAGATTACTCTTGACGCTTTGTCTGATGTCCCATAATGCTGCTTAAAGACTATGCTTTACAGCATCGTAACGATTATCTTTGTTCAGCAACTAGTGTTACAGATTAAGGAGGAAAATACTCTGCTTGGGCCGGCGAATTTGTTTTTTTGCCCTCGACTTTACAGAATATGAACCTGCAGCAGATGTTACCCTGTCCTGACTGTCGAATGTTCCTATTGCTTAGTCAGTATAATCATTTGTGTCTATTGGTGTGGGCCATAATATCAGGTAACTCGTTCTTTCCCTTATGTGGAATAATTACATTCACTTATGCTCTTCTTATCTTAAAGCAGTCTTTCGATAGCTGGGAGCTTTGGGGGAAAGGGCTTTTGTGGTTGGGTTTTTTTTTTAATTTATTTATTTTTGGAAACTCCACGATAAACCTGAGCTTCTGAGTTTCGCGGTTACTGAACCCTCCCTTGAGGGAGGAACCCACTTCTGGGAGCGCAGCCTGTGTAACTCTCAGGCCCCCATAGTGCTTGTGGCACACGTAGGCAGTTTGTATCTGTGCCTGTCCTTCGTTCCTTGGCTGATCAGGTGCTGGAGCAGCATTTGTTGAATGGCTACAGGTAGACATGCTGATCTTCAGAATGACTATAAAGATCTAATGCCAAGAAGAGGTTGATTTTTTTTTTCTTTGTTTGTTGTTGTTTGTTTTGTTTTGTTTGTTGTTCCTTTCCCTCCCTGCCTCCCCCGTCTTTTCTTTTCCTTTTGGATCCCTTAACAATTCCCACTGGCAGCAGCTAGTTGATGCAGTGTGGCAGGCTAGCAGCTCTGAGACCCAGAATCATTGAGTTTGCTCTTTGGCTGTCAGCAACAGAGATATAGTGGGAGTTTTCAGAAGTACAATAATCCTGTGTGCCAGGCCTCTGGTGTGCCAGCCTGTGAAACACTGTGCTGTCTCCAAGCACTGTCAATCACTGGGACCTGCAAGCATCAGACATCTGCAGCTGTGAGAGAGAGATGTTTGGGTTAGCAACACTGGTGAGCGCACAGTATATGTGCATGAAGAAACCTGAAATTAAAATGAATGAAGTGCAGTAATCTTCTCGTCTCTTACTTGACCTAGCTTATTTCAAAGTGCTTAGGAATTATTTTGGTTGTATTTCCTCAATAGTAGCATTATCAATGCTCAGTGTATTCACAGCTTTTCATGCAAGGTATTCAGGAGCTTGACAGTTAAGAAACATGAAAACTATTCGCTTTGTAAAAATATTTGAAAGATTTTCTCTCTGTTCTAGGCCTATGGTGGAAGTGGAAATTTCAGCTGGTCCTATTCTAACCAGGCAGTTGCTACAGTGACAGTCAAAGGAGTAATGACAACTGGAAGTGACATTGGTGTCAGTGTTATTCAGGCAATTGATGTTCAGAATCCACTGCATTATGGAGAAATGAAGGTAAAAGTTTACGTTCTCTGGTCACTCTTGAAGATGGCTTTTCAAAAACAATGAAGAAGCTGAGCCTTCCCCTTTGCAAAATGTTGCCAAGCGATTTGCCTCTCTGCCCTGTGGCAGGGTAAGTGATCAGCTTCCAAGTTCATACTTCTGGGGATTCGAGCCGTCTCTGCTGCATTGATTTTAGTCCCAGTTTGTCCCCCCCATTTTCTTGGCAACTCTTTTTCCATGATGAATGTTTGAGTGCAAGAAGGAAGCAGTCATTTGCTGCTGGCTTAGCCATCTAAGTAGACCAGCCAAACTAAAAATACTTTCTGCAGGGGAAGAGGTAGGTGAGGGAACAGAAGCAGTTGGTTTCCCCTTGATATAAAAATGATGAAAGTTAACATGAAGATGTGGTAAGGAAACAAACTGCCTAGAAAAGGCAGAATCCTGTACCTGCCCCTCAATAAATCTAGATCCCAAAGCTGACCAAGAAAAAGAATCCTACAGGAATATTAGGAGAAGATGGGGAATGAAAAAATATACTTTGTGAAGAGGGATTTTGTCATCTCTATACAAATCATATCCTATTCTTAGTATTTTGTCAGGGTGTGAGATATAGTGAAGAAAATACGGGGGCAGTATGTAATCTACCCACAAAACAGTACGTGCAAAGATACGTGAAGAAGTTTCTCTAGTTAATGCTTACTGTAAATCTACAGTCTTAAATACTTTTCCCCTGATTTGGAATTTTTTCTAGGGACACAAATAATTTTTCTTAATGAAATCATGCCGGTGCTTACTCTCTCTGTCAAGCTTTTCAGAACTGCCAGACCAGTAACTTAGTAGAATAGAACTAAAAGTAAGTACTGCTGTGTGCTGTGTATTTACTACTGTGAAGTAGTACTACTCTGCTACCTTCACAAAAAAGGGTGTTGGCACTAGTTGATCTGGTCAAATTCTGATCTGGCTAGGTGCCTGTCAAACCAGAAATAGTCTTTGCAAGTGTTGTGTTCAAGTAGTTATGTAGTGTTGCTCATGCTATTAGGATTGAAGGCCCAAATATAACCTGTCACTTACGAACATGCTTAATTTTAGATACGCGCGCTGTGTTGGAGCAGTAGTGAGATACTTCCATCTATCACATTTCTATGAAATGCAGCTTCTGCAGCAATAGCACGTCCTGAATTCAGGCATTTGAATCTGTACTTTAACTCTGTGCCTTTTGCAAAGAGCTAATGGAAATGGAATGGAAACCTGACAGAGAAGAGAATTTTGCTCTTGACCTCAGTAAAAGAAAGAGAATGTACTGAGCACATGTGATTAATCCAGAGTCCAGAGACTGTTTTTGTCTGAATGCATAGTCTTAAATAAAACAGGCTTGATTACGCCACGCAGATACTGTTGAGGCTGGCAAACAACCTCCATCTGGTTAAGGCTTTATAAAGATGATGGTCTTGGTTCCTGAGGAAGCACAGCAGCTTGATTTAGGAAGCAGGTCTTGCAAGCCCTGGGCAGCACACCTTCCTTCCACGATGCATGCATGCAGTTTAGCAGCTGGTGGGAACAAACTGATTGGATTAAATCTACATACATTAGCTATATAAAAAGCCTCATCACTCTTAAGTTTTCCCATGTGCAACATAGCAGTAGTTGTTGTATTGCACTTCTGTTGCACCAGAGTACCTTTTAGCAAAAGCGTTAAAGAATGTTTGGTCAAGACTGCCAAGTCTGTCCCATAATGAAGAGGAAAAGTATGTAAGTAGAAATCCTTTTGTTAGTATGAGTATTTTGGGAAAGATATTTTTAACAAAGTTTTGCTTGGAACAACTGCATCTACCAATGCTGTTTTTTAAGGGGCAAATTAGCTTGTTCTTTTCTGCTCAGATTAACTATGTCAGTTCTACAAGATGCATTTGAGATGGACATCACATTTTAAATAATGACTGTTCTGGTTGTTAAAACTTACACAGAACCTAGTTTACAAACTTGCTCTAAGATTGCTCCCTGGATAACCCAGGTTCCAGTGATGCTGCTTTTTACCAGTATGATAGTTACCAGTGTACCAGATTTAGGAGTGAGAATTTTTGTTTAAAACCTTTTATCCTCAAACATAAATTAAAGCTTGAAGATGAAAGAAAATATTTCTCTGCATGTGAGCTTTCAGAGCCATGTATTGCACAATCTGAATAGGGTATTTTTAAATGTCTTTGTTTTTGTGTTAAGAATTACATTCTTCCTGGAATAACTCTGAAGAGTTTTATTTATTGATGAGCAAGTATTAGGAACAGTTAACTGTGTTTCACAAGGATTGCAATTTTAACACTGTACTATATGGTTCGACAATTTATCCTGAAGTCATTTGTAGGTAGTTTAGAAGTTTAGATACTGCAGATGAAAAGCTTTGATCACAGTAATTGTTATGCAATGTGCAGTCGATCTTTGGAATATTCTTTGATGTTATTGAAAAAGTAGCAAGTCAGAATAACAAATAATATACTTAAGGCTTGTCCATCAACATAACTGATATAATAGCTTCTAAAATCTATTTCTGCTAGTCTTATCCTTGGAGGTAATCCTTTTGATTTCCAAGGTATTTCTGACATAAAGATTGCTTGTGGAAGCAGAAGGCACTAGATGTGTTTGCTTATTTTAGATCTCTGATATATTA
>NW_020448753.1:54481-72883 GCF_003343035.1 Apteryx rowi
GGGAGGACTTTGAATACTATTAAAAATGCCCTGCCGACAGAAATACAAGAAACAAAAGAGTTAAGCCTGTAAGAAGATCTTTGGGCCATTGGTTCCCATAATTTCTTCTACACACCTGCTGCTATCAGCTATGCAGACTGAAGGCCAAGGGAGCCTTGATGACTTTGTCAGGTCTAGCTCAAACATTTATGCTGTGGAACTCAAGTTCAGATACCAAGTCCGGCCCAGCTGGTCATAGTGCCTCCTGGAGATATCACACACTTTAATCCACACTTTAAAATCTATACAGCAAAAGGCAGGTGGCAGAAAAGAGAATTAATACAAGTAGTAGCAAAAGGATCACTAGGTTAATGCAAACTTGGACTGTTATGAGAGAAGAGGACTAAAATGGTTGAGAAATCTTCCTGGCGCCCTCTGATACCTTTCTGTGTCAGGTGAACACAGTAGCAATGTTAAATCTGAGAGGAACTGCTTCCAGGTGTCGGAGAGAAGTTAGTCGTTAGGAGATGTATATACGAGGGCTGAGAAAAATGAGGACATCATAATGAAGTCTTGTTTTCTGGCACCTTTTTGAGGAGTTGTTTGTGCACCTCTGACCTCTGGTTCCTTTCCTCCCTCAGGTGTATGTAACTGAACCCAGTGGGATGGAGTTCCTGCCATGCCAGGTTGAAGCGCGTGTTGGCCAAACGTTGGAGCTGCCCCTGCGGATTAATGGTCTAACAAACGTTGAAACGGGCGAGACAGTCCCACTGAGTGACTGCTCACACTTTGATCTAGTTGTGGAAGTAGAAAACCGTGGTGTGTTTACACCACTTCAAGGTGATTTAACACCTCCCCATTTTGAAAGTTAAATTAAAATGTTGCTAAGTCACATGTCTCCTTTAAATCACTGTTTTGATTGCTGTGTAGAGAATTGCTAGAGAGGTGCTTAACTTCAGAGGTGGGGCTCAGAGCAGCCAGGAAATGTTATTTGGAGGATGTACTTACTTTTTATGCTGCAGAGCTTCCCTCTGATATTTTTGATGCTTTGAAGGACTCTGAAAGCCTTTTGGCAATTAATAAGAAGACACTGAAGAATGTGCAGTCTCCCACATGCCTTTCTACTGCTTTAATATTTTTGATGTGCTGCTATAACAAAGCTGATGGGCCCTCTCCTCAGAGGGGTCCAGGTATATTGTGTTTTGATGGTGAATCGGAGGATTTGCGAAAATACTAAAATGAATAACCGCTTAGCCCTACTTGCCCAGCTGTACCTTTCAGTTCTATAAAGGCACTAGTCATTGTTTGCTTTCAAGGAGCTAAGAAGACCAGTTGCTTAAATTTTGCTAAAGCTGTGTCATTCTTAAGCTTGCAGCTTTAAGAAGCGCATCTTGTCAGGTTTATTAAGAGTATGGAATATACTTTTTTTTTTTCTTTTTCTCTCTCCAAAGTTTGCCATTAATGGACAATGGACAATGGACTTTGCACCATTAATGTCCAAGCGGACAATGAGCAACCTGCTTGTCCCTGTGTCTGCTGAATTTAGTATATTATTCAGATGTACCATTACTTTTTTCAAGTGCCTCTTGTATGGAAGCTCTTTCTTGTGCTATTGAGCCAGTAAAACCAGTCTGCATTGTACCATCTGTGTGCCTGAGAGGCAGCAATTTTAAAATATCACTACATAATTAGCTGTTCCTGTGCTTTTTTAAAAAAAGAAAAAAAGAAAAAAAATGTATGCGAAGAAACAGAGAAATGTCATGACAATACCTTTCCTTTGGCCAGTGAAAACTTGAGTTGTAGTCAATACTTCTGTGCAGGAAAGCTGGCTTAGTTACAAGCCAGTTTCACTTTAAGCAGCAAAATAAAAGTACTTAATTAAAATTATATTAATTTGTACTTCAGAGAAAAGACTTGTGTCCTGCTTAGAACAGTGTGAAAGTAAAGAAGTTTGAGATATGGATACTTCAATAAGTGATGGTTTTGATACAAAAGACAGTGAACATTTTACCCATTCGGTTGGTGAGATCTACATACTTCTGGTGGAAATATTTCTGTCAAGAAAAGCCATCTAGAATTTTAATTAAAATGCCTGGCCAATTCTCTCCAAAGGCTTTTTTTTTTTTTTTTTTTTTTTTTTTTGACAGGGAGACTTAAGCCGACTGCTGATTTTTGTAGCGGAGTCAGAATGAAAGCTGAAACTCAAGGATACACAACACTTGTTGTTAGTTACACCCATGGTCATGTCCACCTCAGTGCTAGTATCACCATTGCTGCCTATCTACCATTAAAAGTAAGTCTTTTTTGCTGTACTTACATTGAGCTGTCTTTTTTTTTTTTTTTTAATTTATCTAAATGACAAATAGCAAGTTGATATTATGTAACTAGTATGTAAAAATTGAGGTGGTTGTTTGATTCTTAGGAAAAATCTTATGATCTGTCTTAGAGAATCATGTTTTAACCCTTTCTGTATGGAGCGCATATATTGGAGATTTCCTACATAAACGCTGCAAGATATAGCTATAGAGGAATGAGTAAGTTGGTGGTGAACTAACAGATTTTTGCAAGTGTTGAAGAGGAAAGTGAACCTGATGTTCTTGGCCGTTTTTCAGATTTTATGGCAAGAGTCACAAATGCTGTCATCTGTAGGAACATTCAGACAGTAACAGGCATCAAACTTCTTCAGAGTGAACTGCAAAGGAGTGAATATTTTGAGGGTGAAGGATAACAACGTTTGTCTGTAACACTGAGTTCCTCTTTCTAGCTAATTTGCAGTAACCTGATTTCTGCAAATTCTAATTTACTCATAGACATGTTCTTATTAAAAAAAAAAAAAAAAAAAAGTGTGTAGACGGCTGAAAAACAGCTTTGTATTACAAGAACACCTAGACAATTCATTCATGAGACTGAATCCTTCAGAAGTTGGGTATGTCCTGTTGTGCATAACATAGCTATTGAATTAGGAAGTTAGCCTTCATCAGACTCTAAATGGTTTGAAGATGATGCAAGACTCAAAGCCTTTGTTTTTCAGCTGGCTATTTTAACAGATTTCTTGTAAATAGGAAAATGTATTTCACTGCTCGACAGTTCAAGTAAAAAAGTAGGAAAGAGAATCTGAGTACGAGGTCAGTATGTGAAAATATAACAGTGTGCTCATGTCAACCTCTATCTTTAGAGATCAAGCACTGAATCCGCAAAGCTTAAGTCCAATATGTTTGACCATAGTATTCCCCCCTCTCCCCCATCTGGAAAAAAGTTTGTGTAAATCAAACAAATGTGCGAGTGTAATGACGACTTTACTTTTTAAAAATGCTTTTCTGTCAAAGATTTTGAATCGCAGAGAATATAACACTTGGAAGATGCTGAGACATCCTGAGCAGTGTGTGTAATCTTTTCTGCTATTGGCAGCCAATGTGAAAAGGCTTAGTCCCTTTAATTAGGAATTATTCATATGTATGCTATCATTCACATTCCGTAACAAAGTCCCTTGAGGCATTATAACACTGCTTTTCATATATAAAATTAAATGCCTCTAGGGTACTTTACAGAGCCCATATGTATTAGGAAAGAGCTTGGAACAGTGATTTCCAAATTTTCTTTTCCCTCCTATCAGTAGAATGAAATATTTGTGATGCTCAGAAATGGAGGACCCAGGCATTTTGCTGTCAGATATCATCCATTAAAAAGAAATTTATAGCATAAGAACTGAGAGAAAGACAAACAGGAGTCAAAGAGCAGGAAGACACTCAAGACTAAATCTTGTAGTTTTCCAGTGGGTTTTTACCTTTACCTATATTATAAGTATAACCAAGGAGTAACTGGGAGGAAAGGGGAACGTTTATAGCCAATCCTTTTCCTGCCTCCTACCAAGCGCTTACAGAAAGAATTAACCATCCTTTATGCCAGTTACTACTTCTTTCTTACCATATTCTGACAAAAATGAGGTTGTGGAACAGAAGCTGCAAATGATTGTTGTGCATTAAAATGTCAAGTTAATTTCTGTGATGATTAACAGCACAGGCAATCCTGGTGATGTACATCAGAGTGGCATTTTTGTAGCAGTTTGAAGTAAAACTTTAAGTCATATGTAGGAGAATAATTACATGCACAGAACTGTTGGAGAGAGCACTTCAAGTGAAAGGATTTTTAAAAAGAGTAAAACTTGACATTACTTCAGTCATTAGAGTACTGTCTATTTTAAAAATGTAGTAGAAAATTCTCTCTCTGAATATATTCAAAAGCATGTATTCAGTATCTCTTCCTTGCTGTAGTTTTTCGTCAGAGATGGGATTAGAATGTACTAAATATTTTTCTTCAGACTCGTGGAGTCCGTTGAATATAACCTGACAGATTGTTGCTTACAAACAGCTGTATGAAAAATCATAACCCAATCAAAATAATAAATAAATATAGCTCTTAAACTAAGAAAGAGAAGGTTCTTTTGTGAAGTTCAATCAAAATATAAGACATGTAACTAGAATCATTAATTCATAACTGTTGTTTGTTTCAGACTATTGATCCTCCATCTGTTGCTTTGGTGACTTTGGGTTCCTCTAAAGATATGTTATTTGAAGGAGGACCCAGACCATGGGTACAAGAGCCTTCAAAGTTCTTCAGAAACATCACTGCTGAGGACGCACAAAGTATTGGTCTCTCTTTATTTGGACCTCCTACATCTCGGAATAATATCCAGCATTGGGTTAGAGCATCTTGCAAAAGCCTGGGAGAACAAGTAAGTGCCAGAAATTATTTATATTGTCCTCCATCAAACACTGAGCTAAGGCAATTGAAGACTTGCCTCAGACAGATTTATGATATCATATAGCTTTTAAATAATGAGTACTTTTTATAAAAAGCCAGTAAAGAACTTGGATAAGTACATTGTTTATGCGTTTTTTTCATTGTGCTGCTGGTACAGGTTTTAGGAGTAAGCATTTTATAAAATTATGTTATCAAGTGGTTTATGATGGGTTTATTGCAGTATAAAGCCACAGGAACCTTTGTTGTGGAAGGTAATAGAACAGATAGATCCTAATAACTGCAGCTTACTTCAATTTTCATGAATAAGATCATTGCAGAAGGTTGCTGCAGAAGACTGACCTGTCAGTCTGACCCGCTCCTCTGAACCAAGTTACGGTCCAGTATAATTCTGATTCAAGTAAATGACAGCCGTATGAGTATGTTAGCCTAATATTTAGGCAGCCTTTGAAAGTGGCTGCAGTCATGTTCCACCTGGTCTTGTTTCTGCCACTTGGAGAAGTGATTTCTCATGCTTTACTGACTCCAGCCAGTTTATAAAGCATTTAGCTTTGATTTTAATGTTTATTTCTCCTGTAATTTTGCAAGGGCTAAGCCTTTTAGTGTGGCTGGCAAATTGTTTGACTCGTCCTCAGTGGACGCTGCTATTTCTGTAAGTGCAAATTCAGAAAGGAACAAGCATCTTGCTGTTGTCTCTGGCTCTGCATGCCTTGGCTGCTGTCCTCTGTACTGTACAGCACAGATCACATCTGCATGGTTTTGGCTAGCATGAGCACAACGGTGGTTAAGACAAGTAACCAGAGCTACCTCAGCCTGCTGGGATAGCCCGCTTTGTGTTTACATAATATGTGTTTTGTTGAGGAGTAAAGAGGGAATGTAAAATAGAACATAAGATGTTTTTAAGCGTAATAAAGTGATTGTCTTTGGGCTATTCTGTTCTTGCTGACAAGAAAAAAGCCAGCTTGTTAGTTCTGTAAGTTATGAAAGATTTGTCATTTGAATTAAGTTTGATAGTAATAAACATGAATACCTAGGAACAGTTTGCAGCAGTAGTTCTTTGATAATGGTATGGAACCATTTTTAAAATATGTCTCCTTTTACATCTTTGTATGTCTTCATTGGTACTGTAAATCCACACACATTTTTGCTTGTTTATTCCAACACTGGAGTATAACTGAGATATGTGAAATGAATATGCTTGAACTAGTAGTCTTTTTCTCTTCTCACTTTCCTGTTTTCCTAATTGTACAGGTTATTGCCTTAACAGTTGGAAACAATCCCACACTCACCAATCCTTTTCCAGCAGTTGAGCCTGCTGTTGTGAAGTTTATCTGTGCTGTCCCTTCGCGACTCACTTTGACTCCTGTTTATACAAGTCCTCAGATTGATCTCTCATGTCCTTTGCTGCAACAAAACAAGCAAGTGGTAAGTCTGAGAAAACAGTGACAGGAGAACAATGTTCTTATAACTTGCCATTGGTGTTTGGACTGTCGCACAGAAATACCACAAAACAACTGATTTGAAGGCTGCAAGAGCAGCAGTAGCTCCAGTGTTGTGGATGGCACTAGTTCAACACACAATCTGTTGTTCTCTACTTCTGCAGAGAACAGTCGGTGTAAGATTCCTACAGTGATTGTTCCAGTACACGTTTATAAAAGGGACCATATCAGAAAATAATAGCATATACAAAAACATATGGGTTGTGGCTTCTGACAAAAGTCTTCCTGGGAGGATATCTTTCTGTGTTTTCTGAAAAAGCAGGATAAGCAGAAAGGGAGAGGAGACGGAAAACGGGACAAACTTTGGAAAAGCACAGACGCAACTTTAAAGAAAGTGTTTCCAGCAACTGTTTCTAAGGAAGGTCCTTCTTCCCTATACCATATACTCTTTCTAATTATTCCATTGAGTATATAGAGACAAATTTTACCGTGCAGTTGTTATTGCGTGAATATACATTTGTGTGTGTCTTATTTGTACAGGAACAAAGATGGCAGGTGTGAAGCAGTCTTATAACTGGGCAGTATTGTTCAGTGACACCAGCTGCATTCAGCTTTGCAAATCTAGGCCCAGTAGCTGGACAATGCCTGGGTGTAGGTTATCAAGCATAAAGAACTGTCCTCTGCATCCAAATGACTGCAAGCATATCTTGTCTGCTGAGTAAACACTGTATTTGTCATGTTAATATTACCAGTCCTATATACAAGAAATCCCAGTTTCATAAAACTGCAATCGATATCGACTTGAAGAATCTCACTAACTTCCTGTTTAATAAGGAGATGGGAAGGAGACTTGTATATTATAAGTCAGTCTTGCGTTCAGGAATGTCTTTCTAGCTCCGTATGCATCAGACTTAATTTCACTGCATCAGTAGTGAAACCTGCACTACTATCACTAATACTTTTCACAAGATGCACATTAGACTTCTGATCTGTATCTTCTGGGTAGTAGTAGTATTTTTCTTAATTTGCTTGAACTCCAAAGACTACTCAGGCTATATGTGTTTTTTGTTTTCATTTGTTTGGCAGTGAGTTACCCTAAAACAAAAAACCCTCCGAGTTGAAGTACAGCTTAACGACTGCACTGGTGGCTCACTTTTAATGAACACTTCTCACATAATGAATCTTTTAACAAATCTCATGGAACTCAGAATATAACTTTTTTCTTTATTGCATCTATTCAGTTCAAAATACTCATTCCTTTTTCAGGTTCCTGTTTCAAATTATCGCAATCCGGTATTGGACTTGGCTGCGTATGACCAACAGGGCAGTAAATTTGATAATTTCAGTTCTCTTAGTGTTATCTGGGAATCAACAAAAATGTCCTTAGCTAATATTGAGCCTGATATGCCAATGGAGCTCACTCTGAAGGAAGATGCAAGCGGTCAAAAGAAAATGCACGGTATGAATCAGTTTAAATGAGTATTTCATTGTTTGAAGAAGGCGTGTATTAATACTGTTAGAAAACTTCTGAGCTTGATTTAAAAAACAACAACAAAAACGACAATTACTGTAATCTGTGAAATAGTCATACTGCAGCTTGTCCTCAGCACACATTTTAAGTGTGTTTTTAAAAAATATATATATATTGCTTAGAATGATAGTGGAAGATATTAACAGCATATGTTTAATCTTTTTCTTCCCCATAATCAGATTCATTTGACTTTTTCTTTTGTTCCAGGCTTGCAAACTGTTTTAGTTCATCATGAGGCTGGAACCACTGCTATCTCTGCAACTGCAACAGGATACCAACAATCTCATCTCAAGACAGCTCAAGTGAAAATACCGGTACTCCAAACTCGGGGTTTTTTGTCTGTATTTCCCCACAATGCTTTGTGTATAGTGTTCCTATATATATATTTCCTCAGTGACGTGTGCATGATGCATAATAATCTAAAAATAAGGTGATTCATTAGCTGCTTCTGAAGACAGATTCATACCACTGCATTTTTATAATATTCATGAGTGTTTCTGCTTTTTTTTTTTCTCCCTTACCTTCTACTATTCATATCACATACATCCAATTTTTTTTTTTTTTGGTACCATCTGGACAAGGGGATTACTAAGAATTGTTTCACTTAATATTGTTTTGATTTAGGCTTTTTAAATGAATTGGTGAAGCTCTGCTGCTTGTCCTTCACTAAAGCAACCATGTGCTTGGTGCAGCTGTCACTGGGGAAAGCAAATGTATTTGATTTCCACTGCAAAACAGAGTAGAGAGGTTCTGCATGAGCAAAGCAAAAGCTGACTGATATCATGAGACCATATGTAAAAGCTGGGCTCTGATTAATACTCTTGTACTTTGACTTCTGTCTTAAGAACAAAACTTGGAGCTAGAGGTTAGAGTAGTCTTAATTCAAAGCGACTAACAAATGGGCACTAGCAATGTGAAATACCCTGTGACCCAGAGTTTTGTTAGTGTGGCCCAGGTTTGGCATCTGGATATGAAATTTCTTTGGAAGATTATCAGTAGTGCCATTTGGTTCTTGACTTTCCAGTGAGGTTTCCCCATCTGCTCCTGTTGGCAAGCATGGTGTAGATGCATGGCCACTGAAGACTTTGACTATAACTTAGCCTCAATTACTAGAGATATCTAGTCCTTTGCTCCCTAAGCTATTGGGTTCTGGGTTTTTTTTGTTTTGTTTTGTTTTTCCTCTCTCAAGAAAATTGGGTTGTAGCAAGAGCATTTGGTGTCCTGCTATGTTTTGTTATTCACTGTGCTCTGCCTTATTGAACCAATATTCAATATTCTCTCACACATTCAGAGGTAGCTAGAACAGTGAATTCTCTAAACTTTGCCTCCTGAGTTCAGAGAAGTGGGTTGTATTTCATTGTGAGCGCACACACATGCAAAATGGCTCTGGAGCTCTCTTAAGTCCTAGTCTTTGTGTTTAAGCTTGGGAGGAATCTCTTGGTTGGTTGGAGAAGAGCGGCTGTAGATGCCGCTTCTGCTACTGTTACAAAGGCTCGTGGTGTTTGTTTAGACTGGATGATTTGCCTGCTGTTTTCAGATACATTAGAAACACTCTGCTGTACTCTGCTTTCAAACCTATCCGTACTTCTTTCTTACCAACAAAAACTCAAATAAAAATCTAATTAATGGTATATTAAGATGTCTTGATCACTGTTCCCTGTTTAAGTGGAGCATCCTATTATGTCATTAGGAGAAGATGACATCCTTTCTACATCAAGGAAATAATTTTACTAATTAGGTGAAATGGGTATGTAATACTGACTTCCTCTAAAAAGCATTTTCCCTATTTCAGTTAATTTTGTTAGGAGTAAGCGATTAGACTTGCATCTGGTCTAGTGCTTCTGTACTTATATGTAAGGGAGACCTTCTTTTGGTGGCCTGTTAGGAGGAATCCTAAAAAGATGATCTTGAAGTAGAAGAAAATATTCTGTCTCTTATGCTTTGTCATTCCGCAAGAACTTAGAACATGTCTCTGAGTTAATAGACTACCCATGTATGTCAGATTTGGTTAATTATTCCTGGCAAATCTTTAATGTATAGGCCTGTGTTCTTTGCCTTGAACATAACGCAGAATATGGCAGCATGTCCTATGTATAGCCATGTGTACAGAAATGAGAGAGCAGCTAAGCCAATTACTTGATTTTTGTGGATGTTCTATTAACCTAAACTTTTCTTCAGGCACTGACTTTTTGCTCATCTGCTTTACCTGTCCTTCCCTGCATATACAAAAGACTTGCACTGTTTCTGACTTTGAATGCTTGGTATTACAGCTGGTAAATAGAATTGTTTCTTTCAGTATGAACCTCTTCTACCAGTGTCTGCCACTATTGAACTAATACTAGTAGAAGATGTGAAAGTGAGCCCTACCGATGTCTCCATTTACAATCATCCTGAGATCCAGGTAATGAATTATAGTGCTGCTTATTTAACTGGGAGAGGATGATGTCATGAATTATGATATGGGTAAAGATATCAGTTTTAGCAAGGTTCTAGAAAGATGCAATCTTATTTTGTATGCTTTTCTGTTTTTCAGGCAGAACTGTTCATCAGAGAAGGTTCTGGATATTTTTTCATTAACACAAGCGTTGCAAATATTGTAAGAGTGGCTTATGAAGAAACTCAAGGTATTGCTCTGGTGAGTGAAGTAATTTATTATTGTATGTCTTTTTAGTGATCTGAATATGTGATTATTTCTGTTGTGTGTCACTTTTGGTACTGGAAGGAGTAACTTTTCTGAATTCAGGCTCATGCTTCCACAGTGTGCAGCCTCTAGCCCATAGCGAAGAGGTCACAGGCATTCAACAGAACTACAGATCTCCTAGAAAACTAACGAAGCCTATTTGACACTTAAATTAAGATACTGGTTTCATTCTTTCATATTTATCCTATTTAATTTTTATTGGCCTGTTAGTAGAGATGTTAGAAAGTACGCATTTTATGTTTTGATTTTTAGTGTCTCAGATTTTTGTTTAGTCTGAGAAGAAAGTATAATTAACTATAGCAATATATTACAATGATGTAATTGTATACTTTGGAGCAGAAGGAAGACTTGGGTAAGAAATGAACTAAAATATATGCTCAAACAATTATCTCTTATCACAGCAATAAAGCTAGCCTCATGATAGACATATGCTGTGTTTCAGTACACTGGCAATCTACATCTTCTTTCAAAACTGTCAGTCCATTTTAGCTATCTTTGCTGTTCCATAAGCATATAAAATGAAGTTTCTGTATCAGTACTATTGCAGCTTAAAAAAACCCATATGTTCAGTCATAACAAGAAATATATATTATTTGAGTCCCTTATCAGGAGTTCTTGCTGACCTACATACTTGTATAAGTGTAGTGTATGTTTCTCACTGCATCTGCTGCTCTGATGAATTGAATTTGATTTACAAGGCAGATAGCAGGTGTATTTGGCAGTTGTCAAGAAATAATTAACTGCCTTTTCTATCTTAATGCCTTATATGAGGATAGGCGTCAGATTTCTGGGAGAATCCAGACTGACACATAATCAAAAAATTTACTTTAATAAGAATTTCATTGCAAATACTGCATAATGATAACGAGAACTATAAAACTGAGATATGTCTGTATGCAAGTGAGATTAGCATCTATAAATCAAAGTTGTATACACTTTAACTGTGAACTTTGTTTTAATTAAGAGACAAATCCATGTGCATTTTGTGGATTCAGAGATGCTGGGGATTTTTCTCTCAATACATAGATATACTTGGATGGGATCTGTACATTTGGCAATTATCTGACATTAACATTTGAATTCTTTTGTATCATATAGTTTTGCAAGCTATACTCAAACAAGATTAAGATCTCACAAAATTAAGGTCAATGGGCTAGCATAACAGAGTAGGGGACTCAAGTAACACATTGCAAACACCATTCAATTTGTATAATTCAATATCCTTCTTTCACTAAAAGAAGTGGTGCTTATGCACAAAAGTTTTGGTGGAAAGTAGCTGTGCTGTGTTTAGAAGCAGTGTGTCATATCTTCTGTTACAAATGCTATTTTACCATTACCATGTTGTATAACTATTGCTTTACAATATCATCATTATTGGTCATTTTCCAATACACATGGCCGGAGAGGCAATAAATGAATCTTGGGTATGTTTGCCTGTCACATTCAAGCTTCATGCAGGAGTCTCTGTACTAGCAGTTTCAAGTACTGGAAATTGTTTCACTACAGTAGTGATGTGTTCATATACCCTGTATTTAAAGGATAAAAGCTAGTGCCAAGTTGTTCTTTTTCCTATTACAATATTGTAGTAAAATATTCCTGATTTCATAAACACAAAATGACTAACGATGTGACAGAATTATTCAGGAGTGTTATGCAAAAGAGGAATTGATTTCTTCAGTGATATTGGAATCTTTGTTGTGGGTCAGCACTGAAATCTTCAAATTCTTCTTGCTTCCTGCTAAGTCAGGATATTTTGCCGTCAGTATTTCATCCTAATATTGAAAATAAGTATCTGTTAAAGAGTTGGGCTCATCTCCCTGTTAAGTTTTAATATTTTTTTTCCAATAGAAAATGTGATTAAACTAGAGCTATGCTTGACATCATCTAAAGGCCCAGGGTATGAGATGTATTCTACACTGAACAACAATAAAATTATATACTTGCATTGCTGGGATCATTAGACACAAATTGAAAATGACTTAAGCTATTTTGAAGAGTATTCTTTTACGTATACGGATTAATTTATACTTCACAAAATAAATTAGTTGTGAATTAATGATGATAAAGGTGTGCGGGGGGTTATTGCTCAAAGTATGGAAAGAAGTGCATTTTGATTCTCTCTAGCTGTGGAAAGTGAAGGGTAGGAATATATTCAGAGACCGAGTCAGCTAGACACAGAGGTGGGGGGAAAAATAGATGGGCTTGTTTTTGAACATTGTACACTGTCTCAGTTCCTAACAGTTCTTCAATCACATCTCCATCATGGGTGTAGCATTGCTTTAGCTGATGTACACATGGTAATTTCAGAATAGAACAGTGAACTTAAGCAGTGCAACAGTGCGAAGAAGACAGGCTTTGTGAAGTACAAAATGAGCTTTGTTTTAACTACCTGTCAGATTTAAGAGGGAAAAAAAAAAGAGAGAAAAGAAAAAAACATGCTTTTATATATGTTGAAAAAGCATTTTCAAAAAACTATTTTAAAAGTACATCATTAGTCCTGTGTGCTATGCTTGAGTTAAATATCAATATCACCTACAGATTTTCTTTCTGTGGAAGCCAGCAGAATGGTCTGTGTAGAAAAATAGTAAACTCCAGTTTTAAATACCAGAATGCCATGCCAGCTATCCGTGGGAGCCACGGTGGTATGGGATAGTTTGATGGCATGATAGTAAACTGCTGTGAGAAACCAAATCCAAGTTATCTCATGCAGTGATTCTCGGACTGTTTACTGAGATCCCCATGGATACCTTCTGTATCTTCTACCTGAATTTTGGCTCACCAGTTTATCTGCATGTGGGTGGTGGTACGGGAGAAGAAAGAGTCGTGGGAATGAAATGAAATGCACCCTAGACTAGGGAGCCGCTGGACACATGATAGGAGATGAGAACAGAAGAGGTAGCTGGGACAGGAACGGTTCTCGTTCTTGTTGTCATGGTAGTGCTTGCTTTTCCGTCCTGCCCCCTTGCTCTGTTAGCTCCTCTTTCCCTTCTCGCAGCCCAAACTGGGGCCCTTGTCCCCGTGGCCATGCTGCTCCTCCTGGCCACATCCCTTCTCTGCTTCCCGTGGGCGTATGTTAATATACGGCCCCATTATATATATTAGCCACCCACTTTGGGCACCACTCCTGTTCTGAAAGCTGATATTTATTCAAACTTTATATTCCTTTTTATTTTGAGGCAAAACTAGAGTGATGCCCTCAAAGAACAAAATGACAACTATTCCAACTGCTCTTACTGTTTAACTCCTGTGGTGCTGCAAAGCAGTGCTAGGAATTTTATTAAATTCCATTGAATTGGGAGGCCTGGCTGTCTATGAAACCAGGTTTAAGAGAATTCTCTTTCGTGAGCCAGATGAGTAAATAGAGTAGGACATCAAACATCTGCACATTTCTCTGGCCAAAGTGAAAGTACCTGTGGTGGAGAGAATTGTCAGGATCATCTCTGAGGTATGTGGCAAGATCAGGCAAATTGAAAGAGAGAACTCCAAAGACGATGTGAACAAGCTATGGAAACATGGCTTGCGAAAGTGTGCCCAGAGGACCTTGGGCTTGGTATTTTATTCTGAGGGCTTGTATTTTTGAGCAAAGGTCTGGTTCTTCATTGTTTGATCCTTGCTGTGTTCTGGTAAGTGTAACACATGTTCTTTGTTTAAATAATAATACTTATTTCAAAGAAATGCCTGATTTGCCAATTGTCCTCCTACCCAGAAAGATCTACCACCAAATTTTGGCTGTTCATTCAGAGGCATAGTCTCTGTCCCTGATTTTTTTTTTCCCCTCATTGTTTTGTTTTTTTTACTCCACTAAGAAAAATTCCATTGCTCCAAATGTTTGTTTTTATCCTTCTGATGGCAGAAGGAAAATAACAGGATGCCAGACTGCTTCCAGATTAAGATCTGTTAATTCAATTGCTGTCCAGAGGCCATTTACACTAAATGAATGAAAAGAATTTACACTAGCTCAATCATATGATATTGTTTAAATGTATTTTACAGCTTTACTTTTGCTTTAGTGGAAGAATCATCTGTGTCTGAGGCTTGGAGACTCCTGCACCCAACTACTTCTGCCCTAAAAGGGAAATAAGTTTCATCCTATGGATGATAAGCAAATGAAAATGAAAAATGATATAACAGAATTTTCTTTTGGCAATTAGGTGCATCCTTTGCTTCCAGGATCAGTGACCGTAATGATTCATGACTTGTGTTTGGCTTTCCCTGCACCAGCTAAAGCTGAAATTTATGTATCTGATATACAGGAACTGTACATCCGAGTTGTTGACAAGGTTAGTCGTTTTTGAACCAGTGCTATTAGCTGACCCACATTGCCCTGATTCCTTGTGCTGATCATGAATATAAAGCTGAGACACATATGAGATAATGTTGTGTAGTGCTCAAGGCCCTCCGCTACTGCTGTGACCTTAGAGAAATAGTTTGGACTCCCTGTCTCTCTGTTCTTCTCTCCCAAACTTACCTGTTCCGGTTATAAGCACTTCAGAGTGAGTATCAGCTGTCTCTTACTTTGTGTTCAACAATGTAATGCAGCTAATTCATATGTGCACACTAGTTTGCATTTTCTGTTATTTAAAGTACATGAGAATGATTCTTTTTGGAGTAAGTTTTACTCCAAGGTCACTTTCCATATGTCATGCTTTAAAAACAAAAAGGAAGTCCACTTCATTTTACTTGCAAACTTGAGCGCATCTTATAACAAAGTGTTGATATTTCTGGATGTTCTGCCACCTGAAACATCTGAATTCATTTATTTAATTTGACACTAACCATAGCTAGCAGGGATTATCCTTTAAAATCGGTGCTAATCTAACCTAGGGCCTTATCTTTAATATGCTACTAAAACTGTAATACAAAATAAAACAAAAGCATTTATGCTAATAAATAAGAATGATTTTTTTTAATAGTTTAAATGAAAAATTACTGTATGTGACTATACATTTCAGGTGGAGATTGGAAAAACAGTTAAAGCTTATGTCAGAGTTGCGGATGACTCTAAGAAACCTTTTCTGGCGAAATACTTTGCTGTCATGGATCTAAAACTAAGGGCAGCATCTCAAATTGTTTCACTTGTGTAAGTTAATGGATTCTTTTTATTAATCTGTAAATATGTTTATAGCAGAATAAGCAAAAATATAAGTAAAGGTACTGGCTTGGAGAGGTGGTAATATACAATGACTGATGAGTCTTTTGATAATGCAATTAATTGAAAGGTTGTATTTTTTTATGGAGAGCTTCAGAGTTTTAATTATCCAGTAAAGTGACTTAAAAATAATTATTTGTAGGGAAAATTACCTAGGCTAAGCCTTTGTCTTGTTGACTCTGACCAAGAGTGAATTAATATACTACAATATTTCTTTGAGCCTTAAGCAGTGACTTTGCAAATAATGTCACATGAAGAATCTGTTTGTGGAGACATGTCTGATGTTATCCAGCTCATTCTGTCTGTTACTTAACCTTCTAGAAACAGGTAGGCTAAATCACCTAGAAGCTCCTTATTTTCCAATCTTTAAACACAATGATTAAAATCACAGAAGAAGAAAGCACTTTCTTTGAACTGTCAGTTTTTAGAGTTGAGATAATAAGTAATAAATATTCTAGTTTGTATGGGGAAGGGTGTGTTTGTGTGTGTTTGTGGATATGTTATGCAGTACCACTTGACTATGTTTATACCAGTCCATTAAATAGTGCCAGGGTATGTGCTTGAGGCTTGTCCCCCTCTTGTCCATGCTGGATTAATTGTGGGCTCTCTGGGAAAGTTTTGGTCCATACCAGCCAGACTCTTCTTTAGTATTTCATTTCAAGATGAGATATAGGCTACAAAGAGCCATTTCATGATGTTTAGTGTTGGACTGTGATGGCTACAATTATTTTAAGAATTAGTCATTTAGCAGTTGTTATGATGAAACTGCTCTGTGTTAAGTTCTTCACATTCATTATTTGTGTAATTTATTCAATTAACTTTCCTAATTCAATGTGTTTCTTTGCTACAGCCCACTCGGTGAAGCTCTCGATGACCACACTGCTGCTTTTCTAGTGCATGGAGTGGCCATAGGTCAGACTAGTCTTATGGCAACTGTCGCTGACAGAAGAGGACAAAGAATCAACTCTGCTCCACAACAGATTGAAGTAAATAATTTCAGATAAAATATGCATATAAAGAAAATGTATGTTATGGTAGCACAGAAATAGTATGGAAGTGTAAATTTGCTGTAATGATAGATTTCTTTTTTCTGTCCAGAAGTTTACCCAAATGCAAGTCCATTTCAGATTTCATAGTGCTCTGCAACTGCAGGTGGCGAGATTAGTTTCTGCAGGCTAAATTTACTGTAATTAAGCAAATAAAGACTTAATTTTACATTTGTATGTACTATTTTGTGGCATAACTGATCTGATTGAAATAGCACGAACACAGGTATCCATATTTCCATTTTTAGGTCTTTCCTCCATTTAGACTACTGCCAAGGAAAGTGACCCTAATTATAGGGGCAATGATTCAGGTAAGGTATCTCACTTTTTTTTTTTCCTTTTATAATTCCTATTTTAAAATAAATATATACAATTTTATTCTTCAGGAGTAGGTATTCATCTTGGCAACATAGCTATGTTCATACTGAATGCTTTTTCCAAAAACAGAATAGTGTCATTCTTGAATTACCTTCCGTTTTACTGTGTTGTGAGACCAAAGGTTCTGTGTTCGTTTGTTTTGTTTTGTTTTGTTTTTTGTATGTGTGTGTGTGTGTGTGTCTGGCGAGTGTCAGCTCTTCCATTGGGATTACTAGTATTCAATAAATTAGGCAAATAAAATTAGGCATAGTGGGCTAATTATACAAACTAAAAACAGAACAGAACTACACCACTTGTGGCAAAGAGAAAAAGTAAATTTTTCTTAAACTCTCTGGGTTAGATAGCATCAGCTCATTACACTCCACAAAGCATGCAGTCTGCTTTTGTGCTTAGCTTCATGTACTTCCCAGTCCCTCTTCATGGATGGACCAGTGTGCTCGGGAAATAAGCTCTGAGACACTCTGGAAGGTACAGACACCCTTTCCTTACTGAAGACATTGTAGTAATGCTGAGCAAAGAAGGGTGCACACTGTAACATTGACCAGAACAAGTATCTGATGGGTAAATTCAGTCGTTCTGTGTGTTATTAATTATAGATCACTTCAGAAGGAGGCCCTCAACCTCAATCCAACATAATTTTTTCCATCAGTGATGAGAGGATTGCGTCAGTGAACAGCACTGGACTTGTCAGAGGAGTGGCAATTGGGAATGGGACAGTGACAGGAGTGGTGCAGGCTGTTGATGCAGAGACAGGAAAGCTTGTTGTGGTGTCCCAGGTAATGTTTTATGATACTGTTTGGAGCTGTAAGTCTCCATTTAACTCTTAGGTTTGGTACAAAAAAGGCGAATAATCTTTTCACAGTAGTATTTTTATCTTGTGCACTTTGCTGGTTTCCATAAAGTGATGGAAGACTAGTGTTTCCTACTCCCTGGTCTGTGAACCCATGCATTTGCTGCTACAGCTTCAGCAGGTAGCTAAGCACTGTCTTTCTATACCTTAACACTAAGTTCCACTGATAACAAATTGTTCAGAAAATTTCCGTTAGTTATCTTTAGACTTGATTAGTAAACCTTCTAGAAAAGCCCATCTAGAGAGGCCTTACTAAAACAGCAGAACGTTGTCTTTACCTGCATTGCCCTACGCTTAGTAGCCTCTTATGTCAGTGGATGTTAGAAGGTGACTTCTAGACCCAAGAAACCCATAGTCTCCTAAGTTATAGGCAAGCTGCAGAGAGTATTATCATTCTGTGCTGTTGTTGGCACCCATCTAAAAAGTTCAAGCAGTGAATCCCTGAAATCCATCTCAGTCTGTGTCCATAGAATCACAGAATCACTGAGGTTGGAAGGGACCTCTGGAGATCATCTAGTCCAACCCCCCTGCTCAAGCAGGGTCACCTAGAGCACATTGCACAGGATTGCAT
>NW_020448753.1:74718-89205 GCF_003343035.1 Apteryx rowi
ACTTCCTACTCATAGGGATGCACCACTCTTGAGCCTGGAGGAGGTGATGTTTGAATATTAACCAGCTCTCTTGAACACCCCTTCCTTCTAGGGCTGTAACCCATGGGATTCCTCCAAGTAGGTCCCCGAAGAGGCCAAGGTTTGCTCTCCTGAAGTCCAGGGTTGCAATCCTACTTAGTGCCCTGGCTCCTCCTCGCAGGATCCTGAACTCCACCATCTCATAGATTTTCCTACTAGCAATGTTTGGGAGCTGTGGAGCAGACCTGTAGGAAGCGCAAATTACTGGGACTTGCATGAGACTCGGAACAACAGAATCTGGGCCAAAGTTCTTCGTTTGAAGTCAGGAAAGGACAACTACTGCACACCACTGAGCTTTGCTGCTTAGAAGATGATGACAGATCAAGAAGAAAGATTATATTTAAATTGAAGAAAACAAAAAAAGGCACTAAACCTACTGCCTAATGAGGGCTAGGTCTGCCCTTCCCTCGGCAATATACATTGCCCCCTTTCCCGTTTACTGTTCTCATTTCCTTCTAATTCTCTTGATGTCTTCCTTTACTCTCTGGAATTATTCATTCCCCTTTTCTTAGGGACCCTATGATCTTGTCCCCTGCTTTCACCTCTCAGCTCCATCATTCATCATGTCAGTAATTTTGAGCAGAGCTATTTGTTTTTTACTTAGGTGGCATTTTTAGGCATTTGCCTGTGACTTTATGAAGAAGTTAATTATTCTGTAGTTTAATACTTACAGATGGACATAATTCAGTAGAACTGTATTTTTCTGTGATAAGTCACATGCAAATCACATGACAAAATAGTGATCAGTTGATGACAAAATAACAAATAGATTCTGAAAGCAAAACCTGGTTCACGTTTAACAAATGCTTACAATGTCATCCTTCCATCCTTCTTAGGACAAAGTGGAAGTTGAAGTAGTACAGCTGACAGCTGTTAGAATTCGTGCACCAATTACACGAATGAAAACCGGTACACAGGTTAGTTGATTTGTGATTACCTTTCATTGCCTTAAAATTCCGACCTGTAAGTTGTGACCATTCCTATTGCATCTTCTGATGATAATACTGCCCCAGCTGGCAGGCCTCCCAGGCTGAGGGGTATCACTGCTACAGGGATGAATGTGCTCTCAGTTGGACATATTGAGGAAAACTGAAATCAGGATAAGTTTACCTTGTATACCAGACTGATTTTCAGAAATGCAAGACCTGCTGAAGAAGCATGTTTGTATGACCAGCAGGGAATCTTTAAATGTGAAAAAAGCTTCTCTCATCTTCACTTCATTTTCAGTGGAGGCTTTCCTCCCTTCTGTGTTAAAAATCTACAAATTTTTGTTATATCTAGTACAGTTGTTATTCAAATTATCTTTCAATAAGTTGTTTTCAGACCCTGTATTTCCCCTATGAGTTACTCATCCCATTATCTGGAGGCTTCTTCAGATGGCCAGTGATTCTAGCTGTAATCTCAGGTGAATGAATTGCATCAGGGAGAGGAAAAAGAAAAAATCCCTTTTTTGTGCTCTTATATTACATTGTCTGAGGGATGGAGGGGAAATTGATGTCCAAAGAGTTAATCGGGGAGATCATCTAGGAAAAGACATAGTTATGTTATGTGTTTTAATATTTTCTGAGATGAACTGATTTGGTACTATAAATGGATTATAGAACTAATAATTTTCTTCATGAAAATTGGCACTTGTTTTTTGAGTGTGTATCAACTGGGAATGAATCAAAACTCACCTTATACTAGGTGATGCTTGTTTGAGTCTTCTGTCTGGTATACCTTTGCAAAATATACAGTAGCCAAGCCATTTTCTTCATACGAAGTACTGTCTCTTGATTGGTAATCTTTTTTCAATTGTCTTGCTGAATTAAATTTAATTATATTTGCTCTGTGCACATTTAACTAGTGTATGTCCCAGAATTACCTAAGAAAGTTGTTTTCTCTGTTTCCAGATGCCAGTTTATGTGATGGGCATCACCAGTAGTCAGACTCCTTTTTCATTTGGCAATGCAGTACCAGGATTAACATTTCACTGGTCTGTCACAAAGAGAGATACTTTGGATGTCAAGACAAGACACAATGAGGTAAATGCTTTGTGTGTATACCCCAGGAAAAGGAAACTGCTGCATAATGGGAATTGAGAAAATATTGTTGCTTCCACTTACTCAAATTCAAAGAACCATTGTTGATGCTGGGTGTGGCGTTTCCTCCCTATCAGTTCTAACTCTTTCCATGAGCAAAATTTTAATCGTTTTCTCCTGTCCAAGGCTTCTTTTCAACTTCCGGCAAAATATAACTTTGCAATGGATGTTTATGGCAGAGTAAAGGGAAGAACAGGCTTGAAAGTTGTTGTGAAGGTCCTTGATCCTGCAGCTGACCAATTTTACAACATGGCAAGAGAACTGTCAGATGAAATCCAAATTCAGGTATAGTGGTGTTCTTCACATGTCTTTTTAAATATCTATTTCAGAGCTGAATTAAAGTCTGAAGAGCAGGGATTTGAAATGCAAAGGTGTCATTCTGGCCTTGATCCATCTTGTTGCGCTACTACTCTTGTTGGTATAATGTTTTTCCCACTATTTGGAAACCTTCAAGATCCGCAAGTGTTGGCCAGTCTTGCCACTGAACAGCTACACACTGGTGTGGCATCTGAATGAACATTCAGCAGTTAGTTTTGGGAGTGGACCACTCCTGCTGAGATTGAAATGACTTGTGTGCTGCAGGTGAGGAGTTAGAGCTATTCCAGAATTTTGGTGCTGTAGTTTCCCATGCACGTTTAATACTACTTGTATATGGGGCTCAATTTATATGTCTAGGTGAGGGTTTTGGATCAGCAGTTAGCTTCTGAAATGAATCTTCTGATTACATTATGTTGTTTTTTTAGTTTTATTTGAACTTGGGGTTTTTTAGTTTTGAAGGCAAAATAAATGGAATTAAATTACTTGCTGCACACAGTGCTAGGCTAAAGTGACTTTTATTTTCCAGGTATTTGAAAAACTTCACCTAGTTACTCCAGAAATAGAAGCAGAGCAGATCTTAATGTCACCAAACTCCTTTATTAAACTTCAGACAAACAGGTTAGTGATAATTTTTCACACTGTGATTTGTGTCAGCTGTTTATTGAAACTGTAAAACATAATTCTGTGCTTAAAATAACTTTTGTTGTTTCAGTCTTTTAAAAAGAATATCACAGAACATCCATTCAATGCACAACTTACCATGTGATTAGTAGTATGTTATCCCTACGCTTAGTCTCTGTCTAATCTTGTGTTGGTCAGACTGTAGCTAGCAAATGCAATAGTTGGAACTTTTAGATCCTTATTTTAAAAGATACCAATCCCCTAAAAGCAGTAGCCCACTTCCACTGGATTTTTTTTATGGGTGATCAAAGCTTTATGGAAAATGGGTCTCTGTACTTCTTGCACAGAGGCTATGACGGAGGCTTTGGAGAAGAAAGTGTCCTTTCCAAATGAGATGCTGTTTATATATAGTCGGTTTTCAAAGGGTAACATTTCAGACTTGTTTTGGGCTTGATTGATATTTGTTTTTTCTAGCATAAGAATGGGCAGATAAAGTCAATAGGACATTCACTGCAGAGAGAGAGGTCAGATGCTTTTGCTTTTTAAGGGGAGGGAGAAGTTAGAGTTTCACTGGAACTCAAGTGACCACATGACTCCATGCCTGCTTTTGAAAAAGAGATATGGGAGCCCTGTCATTCATAGTTACTTGCTAATGTTTTTGCTAACTGCTATCTCTTCAGAGGTGATGCCAACAATTATTCTGATAAGCTCATGGTTAAGTTGCTGGAGACCAGTTTGTGTATTTCTTTCTGTTCGGTATTTCCACTATCCACTGTTGCAGCCCCAGTATCTGAAGTATGACACCAAAACAACCTGCATTATTGCCAAGAAAAGGGGAACTGAAATATAACTTGCACGCTATGCTTCCTAGGATGGAAATGGAGTATCCTCACCTGAATGGAGAGGGTGGAGCAGGAGGGATTTAGAGATATTTTAGAACATGTATTAAGTGATACTTAAAAATAGCTAATGACTCAGAATGCCCACTAATTACAGTTATGTATTTGCTCACTTTATTAATATGCAAATACCACAGTGAGAGTTACTCCAGAAATTAACCTTACATACAAACCTGTCTCCAGGAAACTGATGAGATCTTCTTAATCATGTCCCTGACTTTATCTCTAATACCAGCATTGACCCTGGCAGGCTAATATGCCTCTAAATATTGTTTACAGAAAGTGTTTGCAGAAACTAATATGCTGTAGCCTTATCCATTAGTATTGGGAGTCAAGTTCACATCAGTAAATGTTGACACTGCAGGGCTGTGGGCAGCAAGTAGATCTGAATACATGCCTAAGACCAGATAAGACTTCTTCCAAGTGAAATTTGTCTCAGAACTTGAATGTTTCTTTCTTAGATTAGTGGACAGGCTTTGCAGCTTTTATAGCAAAAGCCTGGAAAAAGCACACATCAAATAGCACACTTTCATGGATCTGAATAATATATTGCTGTAAATATGGATATCCTTGTTTAAGGGGGTCTCCTGTTCTTTTCTTTCTGAAGGGACAGAGTGGCTTCACTGAGTTACCGTGTCCTGGATGGACCAGATAAAGTTCCTGTTGTGAAAATTGATGAGAGAGGTTTCCTTAACTCTGGGTCTTTGGTAGGATCATCAACAATTGAAGTAATTTCACAAGAATCATTTGGAATCAACCAGACCATTGTAGCTGCAGTTAAGGTAGTATTTTCTCTTTTTCTTTGCTGAAGTCAGAACTGATGTAGTTTTCTGTGTTAGAAGTATATATATCTTTATTACTGCATCAACCAGAGATGTTAACTGCGCATTTTAGACTTCAGTTCTGAAAAATGTGAAGTATAGGACTTGTATTCAAAGCCCAGATCTGATATTAAGTTTAGTACACAAGCTAGATAGAAATAAAGATTGAATCCTATCAGATTCTTAAATGTGGTACATCTTGCAAAAAGGCCTTTGTGTGCATGTGGCTTTAAAAGCTTTAAAAAAAAAATTATTCTAAAAATCTCTTAGAAGGCCAATAACTACAGAAATTCAAATAAAAAAAGATATTACTGTCATAACCTCTGCATTTTGCAGAGAGTGAAAAAGGTAAACATCTAGATTAATGAGTATAAATGCAGCATCAGTTTTGAGGCACATAAGTAATACCTAGATTTTTAAGATATCAGGGATGCAACTGTACAGCACAAATTTCATTTTCTTGCTGCTGTTTCGCAGCAGTTCTGCTTTTACGTGTAAAGAGAATTTCTGTATGAGAAGATCTAGCCTATCAGATGTAATAACTTAGCTGCTGTTCCCAGTATTTGGTGAGCTGGCAAGAAGCGTCTCCAAGACTGTTCTGTGTGCCTAAGCTACACTGTACTTCCTTGAAACGACCACGTTTTCAAGGATGTAGCAAGAGTTAGCAACAGAAACTTAGTTTCAGGCTAATGAAACATCTTTCTTCCTAAAGCATTGGTATTAAATTAAAGGCCCTCATGCTCAGTATAATGCATCTTACTGGTTGGGCATCTAGGATGCTAAAGGGACATATGTCCTTCATTTCTGTTCTGAAGTCCTCTTCTCAAGTACTTTCTACATCCTGCAGTATGAGCTTTGAGATGCTGACCATTCCACCTCCTCTTATCCCTTTTACTTTGTCAGCATCTTTCAGGTATGTCCCAGCTGGTGGAGAAAGATATTTAATTAAAACATAAGACTTTAAATTATTTGTAATTTTAATAATCTTAATTGCTGAGAAGTGGCTCCCTCCCCCCACCCCCAATGTTCAGCTCTGTCTGTAGGACAGCATGTAGATTCGTCCTCCTGGGAGGAGAATGAGGAAAGAAATAGTGGTTTAGTTTTTCTAGTACCACTCCTGCTGTTAGGTGGGGGCCAATGAATTCATACAGCTCTGTTAAAGGTGACCTTGTTTCTTCTCTTCACTGCTGGATCCAGCCAGTGAAAGGCAACTAATGACTTTGAGTTGGCTCAAGTGACAGTTAGTCAGCATATAATGGTACTGAAGCTAAACGTATCATAGAACTATAGAGTCAGTAGGCTATGATTTTAAACCTGTGAGCTCTTTGTAGTAGGAAATAACTCTTTTGTTCAGCATCTTGTACAACCAGTTTGTTTTCCTAGGCTTATTAGGACTGCACTACTTGTATGCAAATAACATGTTTAACCTCAGTGTCCCTGTGAGGTAACAGACTGCTGCTGCCTTCGTTTTATGGATGAAGAACTGAGGCATGGGGACTTTGAGTGATTTTTAGTGAAGGTCATGGAGAAAAACTTGTGACAGAAGAGGGCATGAGCTCGAGTCTGTTGTGCCATTCCAAGATAGGTTCTCTCCTTCGCACTGTCCTTTCTTTTCTAAGCTCTTTTTTTCATCTATTTACAACTGTACACAATTAAGAACCAAACTGCTGCAGCAGCATCACTTAACACTTAGACCTTCAACTTTGCTCAGAAAAAGACTATCTTGTGTAAGCAAGGAGGACAGTGGAAGTGAGGAGTGACAGTATGCCAAAGCTTAGCATGGAAGCAAGATAAGCGCTTGTCCTTACCAGCTGTACTCGATTAAAATATATATATATTTTCATAACAAAAATACTTTAAAAACTGAGATGTTTTAAGAGTAAATAGCTGCTTTCATCAATATGAAATTTAGCAATTGCCCCTTGTAGGCCAGTTTCTGAGATTTTAAAGTAAAGCAAGCTTGAAAAATCTGTCAGGGAAATGGCATTTTTGTAAGCTTGTTACCTCAACTAGTTGGGCAGATGACTACATGCATTGATATTTTAACTTATTATACCAGCCTGTGGTGTAGACAGCTGTATATACTGATATTTTAGCCACTTTTTTTTTTTCCAGACTCACCGGAAATGCTATTTGTCTGAGGCCAAATTTGTCCTTTCCTTTTTAAGTTTTGACATGTACATTTTGAGATAGAGTTTTGCATTTTAGCTGAGCCTCTTAGGTCAGAAAAAGGGATTTTCCTACAATATAAGCTTGAGGGCTTCTTTTAAAATAGTTTTCTCTGTATATTTAAGGTTTTTGCTTTCCTTATCCTTTCATTATTTATTTTCCAAAAGATGCAACTGAAAGAACAGATGTATCTTTCATTTTTGCTGGTAATTTTGCTAGTTAACCTAGCTAAGTTATTTTAAAAATGTAAGTACTGTTCTTGATTAAGTGTTATGAAGTTATTTTCTTTAGACAAACTTTCTGCAGTGGAATGCTCCTGCAAAAACGTGAGTGTGTGCATGCATGGATAATGTGGCAGATTTCTCTAAAGCAGTTGAGGGAGAAATCCCTAACTTCTGTCTAGACTGAGGAGAGGCACTGAAGCAGCAGGACGCAGGCTGCTGACCAACTAGGACTTGTCAGGTGCAAGCCCAGACTGCTCATCTCATGCACTTACTTTCTCTCAGCCCTTGCCTCAGGATAGCTGAGCTGCAGCATCGTACGGCCAGCAGCAGCAGGGGGATAGGCCTGGCTGAGAGTCAGAAAAGCAGCACCAGCACCGAACTTGGAAGCGTTTGTGGGTAGTGCTCCTTCCCACCTCCAGAGCCCTCTTGTCACAGAGACCATTGTCAGCCCGTCTGAGGGGCAGCAGTTTGTATTCTTGGCAAGGATCGTTAGAGAACATCTTTGTGGCTATTTAGTCATGTTTCCTCCACCAGGCAGACCTTCTCCCAGATAGACCTAAGGCTTTTCGAACCTGCCTGTATCTTCATGGCTTCTTCACCTGGTGCTTGGGAACTGGGGAAATGGCAAAGACTTCATCCCCTTATTCTCATATACATTGCAAGTTACTCGCTTCTGTTCTTGTAATTTGGGAATGAATTAAACTCTTTATTTCAAGACTTCCTAGGAGGGAAGTCTAGAGACAATTTGTTCTCTTGCACATCCAGGGAGTCTTAACAGTTTTACTTTACAGGATAATAATGCAATTTCTGAAATCTTTGGTATGGGTTCTACATCATTATTGCTCACTTCAACTCACAGTACTATTGGAGAAAAATATAAAGAAATAGATGTACTGATATTAAAAGTTTCATGTCTTGGTGCTGTCATATGGCTTTGTATATTTGCATCATAAGAGTCCTTTTAGATGACTATTCTATAGATGCACCAAAAAAAGCAATTTGATTTTTCTTTTTCACTGCTGATGTTCTACAGGTCTACCCCATCTCCTACCTAAGAATCTCCATGAGTCCTATTCTGCACACACAAAACAAAGAGGCATTATTGGCTCTCCCGCTGGGTGTGACACTGACCTTTACAGTCCATTTTCATGATAACTCTGGAGATACCTTTCACTCGCATAATTCTGTGCTCAACTTCGCAACAAACAGGTAGGTATCTACCACAGGTGTTCATTACAGACACAGCACAAAAGGCCAAATACACATACCTGAATCACAGAAAGGAACAGAGATATGTCAGTGGAAGATAAAGACTAGACTAGGATTAATAAAGAGAGGGTTTAATCTCTGAGGTCTTCAGAGGCACTGTGGCAGAAAGAAGAGTTCCAGTTAGCAGCTGGTATGCTCCAGCAAAAGGAAAATAGGTCTAGATAAGCATGGTCCTTAGTGGGGTCTGCTGGGGTACCTTTTTACTTTAAATGATTCTGAAACATCAGCTTGCACCTATCAGTGGCCTGTACAAACAATTGATCTTATTAGCGTTTTTCTTCATTTATCCTAGTGCTTTGTTACACTGACCTACTTTACCAGTCCTATGTAAGACAGTGAACTTTCTGAATCAGGGACTGTCTTCAGATATGCTCATACAGCCTTTGCACAACAGAGCCAGGCCTCACAAGGCCTTTTGGGCTTTACCTCAAGGAATAATAAATATTATAAAACAATCCTCTATGGTCATTTGTAAACACTCATTAACTCCACTTATTAGCATAGTTTTGTTTTCTACAGAGCACCCAGTAGTTATACATCAGTGATCAGGATTAAAGGAAAGAAAAGGGGTTGGATGCAATGTTTTCTATCTTTCTTCTGCCTAAATGATCTACAGGCATTTCTATAGCATGCAAAGGTCCTTGAGCGAACACTGACCTGTCTTCACAGCCAGGCACAACAGAGCTGCATCAGCATGTGCTGATTATTAGCCCCAGAGAGAGAAGCAATGCTCATTAACCTCAGGTGCAGTGCTGCGGTGATCCAGCTCTACTGCTGTCAAGACCCTGACTAGTATCTTTGTATGGTACTGCCTTGGATACCACCTTGGCAGTCCCCGTGCTAGGTGTACTTACGTGCTCTGTGTGTTAGCATGTCTGAGAACACTGAATTTTGGTAAATATCAGAACGTGGAAATACATGTGATTTACCATTGTAAAGTTATGGCTGAAAAACTGCATATTAGTGTCCTAATTTCTTTGCTTCTTACCCCCATGAGAAAAGGGGAAAGAAGAGACTTAACCTCATTTTAAAATTCTAGAATAATTAAAATTAGGAAATAGGTCCAACGCACAATTTTGACCTCAGTATTTCATCTGCATAATCGTGTGAGAAAAGAAATTAGCCTCAATGACAGCTAAATCACTTTTATATTTTCTTCATTTCTGTCAGTCGTCATTAGAAGACTACCATCACTAAAAACGAGGAATAAAACAGATCTAAAAACAGAGTTTGTACCTACCATATATGGTAGAGATAAAGGCATTAGAAACTTGGCTTAATATAAAAGCCTTTCTTTTTATCTGTAGAGATGACTTTGTACAGATTGGGAAAGGAGCCACAAACAACACATTTGTAATCCGAACTGTAAATGTGGGCTTGACCTTGCTTAAGGTCTGGGATGCAGAACACAGCGGAATTGCAGACTATGTCCCGCTCCCTGTGCAACATGCCATCTTTCCTGAACTCATAGATGTGGTGGTAGGCGACGTCCTGTGTTTGAGCACTTCACTTATAAATCATGAAGGTAAGAAGCACTTCAGTCACTGTGTTTATGCAGCTATATAAATTCACTTCAGTGCTGACTCTTTCTCATTCTCAGGAAAACTAAATGCATAATTTATGATGTTTGTGCAGAATCAAATGTCAGTGTTCTTGTTAATGATAAAAATAGGTTTGATCAACTCCTCTAATTTTAATTGTACCTGCAATATGTTGCCTGTATTGAATTCACGAGTGTCAGACTTCAAACATTCCCATTCTGTTAGTTTGAAAGGCTTGTTTTTATGGGAATAATGCAAAGAAACAATCAGGAAGGCCTAACCTCACTCCCTGCTTTTAATGCTTAGCATTTTTTATTTATTTATTTATTTATTAAGAGTAGAACTGCAGGTCAGTTTGGGGTTGGGCTGCCAGCCTTCTGTCAAGCGAGACCTGCGGATTTCAAAGTGTGTGTTAAACCCATGCTGCCCACGCGATGGGTACAAACGCAGACACACCAGTATGCGAATGAAGTGCCTCAGTTATCGTAACTCTGTTCTGCACTGTGCAACGGCGTGTCTTCACAGGCTTACCGGGAACGTGGAGCTCCTCGCTGAGTAGTGTTCTCCAAGTCGACCCCAAGACCGGCGCAGCTGTGGCGAGGGATTCTGGTGTTGTCACTGTTTACTACGAGATTCCTGGGTTACTTAAGACGTACAGAGAGGTGAGGCACTGTTAAGTCCTACTAGAACAGTTAAAGTCTGTTTGCTTCAGAGGGACCCTCAGCAAAAATATATTCTGTGTTTTTAGTTCTAAATACTTAGAAACAGTGTTTTTTAAAGGAAAAAGAAATGCATAAATGTGTTTCCTGTTTAATCAATGGAAAGTATTTGACATGTGTCCAAATGCATCATGTTTATAGTTCGTATCATCTGTGTTAGGGAGGATAATTTAGCTTAATAGTTTGTATTTTTAGCCTATACTGTGCTTATATCAGACATTTGATCCCTTTGCTTGACTGAGTTGTTTCCAGATGCTAAACAATTTTGGTAAAGATACTTTTGTGAATGAAGTTCAGCAGGATAGACCAACCGGAACTTTCTAAAGTGCTGCACTGTACGTGCTGTGCAACCCCAATCAGAACTCCTTGAATTGTTTTGTTTGTTTTATCTACAGTGCAGTAATGCTGTTGACACAGAATTCACTGTATCAGCAGACATAAGTACCAGACTTCTTTAAAAATTAAATTTAGAGGTGGAGGTTTTTGCCTATTAAACAGCCTGATTTATGTGTATTGGGTAGAAATAGAAAAATGTCTTATTAGCTTAAATTGCCTTGAAAGGCAATTTGTAAAAATCAGAGAAATGTAGGATTTCTTATAAAGAGCAATACAAAAGCTTGGGGTCTTCTGCTCTGTTAAGCATAAAAGGATGAGTGTACATCTGAATCAGTACAATCTGTTCTTGCCTTAATTCGTGTTTGTTTAAATAGTTATTGGTAACAATATAGTTCATCCTTTTTCTCCCCTCCCAAGATACTGATTAACATACCTCAGAAAACTACAGCAATGCATGTAAGTGGAGTGAAAACAAGCTTACAAGGAGTTGCAGCCTCCAAAGTAATAGTTTCAATTGGGGAAAGAAGTAAAAATTTGAAAGGTATGATGAAAAAGTCTTTATGCTAATTGTTTGTTGCATATTTCTATATTCATGCTTAGCTTTTTGAGGGGGGAATTTTTTTTTTTAAAGGGCCTGTGAAGCTGGTGTAACAAGATCTCTGTTCATCTCCAGTGCCTATCCAAAGTCCTAGGAGTTCTAGGAACAATCTCAGGGCCATACTACAGAATTTGCAGAGCGTACTGGGATACTATTATGATTTTGCAACTAATAAAATCAGCAGATAATGAAAGTGTCATTTTTTTGATAACATCAGAAAACAGCTAATAGGCAATCAACTGATTGCTTGATTCTGTTTAATTCTAATTGCCTTCTTGAAGTTGATGTATTTTTCACTCAACATGCTTAAATTAGTTATCATCCTTAATTCTTTTACAAAAATTTATCTTTATATTAAGTGATTTTAATTAATAAAAAACATCATATTGTGTTCTCTAATCAATAAACTGTATTTTGTTTGATCACAGCACCTTTTAGTTATCCCTTTAATGCTTAGCATTTGTTGAAATGCTGTTTTATTGCATCTTATGTAAATTACTACCCTACTGAAAAACTTCTTGCCAGATACTAAAATATAAATTGAGACTCCCAGAATCATACAAGTTATTCAACAGACACATCTGAGCAGAAAATTATCTCTGGTTCATTATTACCTGCAAATAAATTATTCCTTTGCAAAAAAAAAAAAAAAAAAAAACTTTTTATTTACTGTCTCTTTGGGATTAGATCTGAGACAGGACAGCTGTCTGTTCTTCCCAGTTATTTTAAGATCATCTTAACCTTGTGGAACCATTTTAGAAGGTGGCAGAGTAACTTGGTATTTCAAGCCATGGTTTTCTTTTTACAGGGGAGCCTCATAACTAATTTATTTTTTCTTCCCCTTAGGGGAGTGCTTGCCTGCTCAAATTGAAGCCATTGCTGAATTACAACCAGAGTCCATTATCAGTTGCCATCTAAACTTTAACAGTGATGCGTTTGATTTCCCAGCACGTGATATTTTCATAGCAGAACCTGGATTTGATGCAATTTCAGGTAAGGTGAAAGAAGATGCAGCACTGAAAGCAGACACTTTGAATTCTGCTGTGGTTTAGTCCAAATGCCCTTTGACCACTCAGAGTTCAGCAGAAAGTCTGACGGTCTTGGCTGTGTAAGTTCTCCAGCTTCAGTGAGTTACTACTGTGAATTCTTCTTGTTTAACTTAAGTTTTCTGCATATGGCAAAAAGACATTTGTTTTTTAATGAAATCTGGAAGTCGGTGTCAGCCCATTCCACATCTTTCTTCCTGACTCTCAACTGTGATTTTGAAAAACTGCCTTACACAATGCTATGGAAGCATTATTTTAGTGGGGGAAAACCCCAAGCCTAGATAAATTTTTCAATTACAGTGAGCCCAAATTTAGGTCCTAATTTTGCAAATTGCTGCTTATATATTTGTAGGTAGGCTACCTTGAGACAGAGGTGGTGGTAGTGCAGAACATTGGCATAATATACTAGTTTGACTTTACAAAGCTAGCCATATTTTGCTCCAGCCAAATTGTGCAGAAATAGATTGCCTTCTAATGGATTAATTTAGGAAAGAATATCAGGCCCTGTATCTGTTAAACTATGGAACTAAAACCTGTCCTACTTCAACTGCTACACATGAGTACTTAGGTGACAAATATTCCAAAATTGAGAACCTTTGCAGCAGTAGATGGCCGTTAGCTCTTTTAGGTGTTTTCTTGCCAGACATTAATGCCTTTCCCATGTACATAAATGCAGTAGAGGTTAAGACTAGGGATAAGAGAGGCAATCATGAGCTTTAACTTCTGTGTACCAGAGACCATTAAATTTCACCAAATTATCCTCTTGAGTTAAATACCCTTTGTGTTTAATGTTGGCTTTTTGATAGTCCTGCTACATGTTGTTATTGCAGTATAGCTAACCTCAGTGATTAAAATGAGGTAAATGGTTTAAATGTGAAAATCTTGTGAAAGTAATACATTTTGATTTCTTTGTATTTGCATTCTGGGATTTAAACACTTCTGGAATTTATTATGCTGTCAACCTGTGCCCTGCAACCTGAGTGCTATACTTTTTTACGAATGATAGAATTCTTGTGTACTCTCTAAACATCATGAACTGGGACTAAAAGGGGGGGGGGAAATACCAAATGTTGTGGAAATTGAAATAAAATTGTGAAACTTGTCCACAACATACCAGTGTTTCATAACCATAACATTATTTTTAAAAGAACAAAAACACCACAGTTGGTATAGAAAGACAAGTTTTCAATTATCCTTTAGGTTAGTCCCTGTATCCTTTGTGTAATATACTATTATACTTTGCATAATAGTGGCTGCCTCTTACTCAGCAAGGGAAAGAAAGCAAGGGGAAACATGTATCTGGCAAATTCTGCTTGTTACTTACATTTTGTATCCTCCATACTGTAGGAACTTTCTATTATATTTATCACTAATAATAAGTATGTCTCATAAATTAGAAACATGGTGAATATCTAAACTTGAATGAGATAATTATAAATAATAAACCATGTCTCCACAGAATTGATTATGTTCACTGAACACTAGAATTCTAACATTACATGAAGAGAACGTGATATATGATGTTATATTTATTTTTCAGCAAAGGCTTTATATAAATATTTGCATATACAATATATTCAAAGTGAAATTGAGTCTCACCAGCATATTAAAATTAAATCTTACAGGGGCTGGAGACTGGCTTTTTTACTTTTTTTTTTTTACTTTTTTTTTTACTTTTTTTTACTTTTTTTTACTTTTTTTTACTTTTTTTTACTTTTTTTTTACTTTTTTTACTTTTTTTACTTTTTTTACTTTTTTTACTTTTTT
>NW_020448753.1:89215-165947 GCF_003343035.1 Apteryx rowi
TTTTTTACTTTTTTTACTTTTTTTACTTTTTTTAACTTTTTTACTTTTTTTTTACTTTTACTTTTTTTTTTATCATGAGGCTTAGTCTGGAGCAAAATATCTTCTGTTTCTTTACTACTGGGATTGTGATGCTTGGATAAGCAGACAGACTGTCCCATTCACCCACCCCCTCCTGATTTTGCTGTTTGTTTGAATTCAGCTTTCTTCTTTAGCTAGTCTCTAAAGGTCTCACATAGATTTCTCACCACATGGAGAGAAAAACATAAAGATAAGCAATTAACAGTCAAACTGCTTTTGTTTTTCTAGGACATTACACCTGTTCCATCACAATGCACAGGCTTACTGACAAGCAGCTGAAGCATCTCAGCATGAGTAAAACTGCACTTAGAGTTACAGCTTCAATCCAAGGCAGCCATTTCTCTGGAGAACAGATCAGCACTGAGGTGCCCTTCAATCCTGGGTTTTATGCTGACCAAACAGAAATGCTTTTAAGTAACCATTACACAAGCTCTGATGTGAAAATATTTGGTGCCACTGAAATTCTTGATACCCTAGAGGTGAGTGTGCTTCTGAAATGTATCAAAACACAGCTGAAAGCATTCTGAACCCTTGCATGCAATTTTCTAACCAAAGGAACTTTTTGCCGCCATTACCAGCTCAGGATTGTTCCCAAGATGATTCTGAGATATTCATCGCAGGTGTATTACTCCTCAGTTTTCACTTTTGCTTCAGGGTAGTAGAAGTGTGTCAGGTTCCGCCTGCAGCAGATGGATCCCCATATGCTAGCGGGACACGTGGGGGGGGGGGGGCAGGAAAGCTGCCTGTTCCCTACCGCCAGGGGCACTTGCCCACTCACTTGTTTGACTCTGCCCAAGGTGCACAATGCCCAGCAAGGGGTATTTGATTCTGCCTGTATGAGGTTATCCCAGATCCACAGAAATATCTGTTATTAGGGCAATCTTAACAGAGGTGAAGGGCTGCTGGTGTTGGTGTGAAGTTACAACCCAAGCCAGCTCCTGCTGAGGGGTGAGTTGCTCTACATTTCTGTGGAATAACATATTTCTGAAGCATGGCCTGGGAGATAGACATGCACTGTTTTATTTATTTATTTATTTATTCTTTCATTCATTTGTTTATTCAAAACAGTCTGTTGTGGATTATTCTTTCCTTGGCAGGTGAAATGTGGGTCACCGATGGTGAAGGCATTTAAGAAGGAGAAATCCTATGGACTACCTAGTTACGTAGTCTACACTGTTAGTCTGTCTGATTCAAGAGTTTCAAGACAGGGATCCTTATCAACCACTCTAACCGTCTCTAGTCCTATGACTGACCAGTCTATCACTATCCCAGTGACAGTGATTTACCTGACTGACAGAACCAGTGCACAAGTGAGACGTAAGTTTATCTCTAGGCTTCATATGCCAGAATAAACCTCTAACTTCCATTAATGTTCATGCGGTCATAAAATTTGGTGCGTTTAAATCTGAGCTGGCAGCTAATGTGTCGTTGACATTTAAGCTGCTTGCTGTGACTGGGAGACTTGAATGCAATTGTTCATTATGACTGAAGCTGAACATATTTCCCTTCTGGGTCAGTCCAAAATGCTCTCTTAAAGTTAGCATGAATATCCCAGTGCTAAAGTATCCTATAGTAGTTTTTTGCTTTTTTGCTTTTTTTTTTTTTTCTTTTTCATTTACATACCCTGTTATTTTGAAAACTGATTAGCAGATTGGGGCTGAGATAATAAAGAACACTGCATATCAATGTCTTGAGTTGTTGTGGGCAAATTTTGAAGACTGCATTGGAAATAGTCATTAGAATCTAAGTCATTACCGAAGTTGATTAAATGTATTTAGCATAAATAAAAACTCAAACTGAAATAGCCAAAAGTAGAAAAAGAACTAATAACTCCTAAAGCAGATTGGAGAGATAAGATGCTCTTTTAACATAGTGTTGTCTCTTCTTAATTGGTTCTACAGACGGAGCCAGTTTATTCCAGCACTTTCCCGATTCCTATCAAGTAATGTTCTTCACGCTTTTTGCAGTATTAGCAGGGACAGCTGTTATGATCATAGGTAAGAGAATGAAAGATTGCAGTAATATATTTTTTTCTGTAACTTTTTCAGTGTTAGCTGCGAGATATAAAGGAATAATTCCATGCTTAATGGCTGGGTTGTTTGTTTGTTTGTTTTTGACTGTCTTGCAGCCTATCATGCAGTTTTCTCACCAAAAGAAGAGCAAACTCATCCAGCGTTTACTACCCCAAGGACAAGTGCTCAGCACAGCCATAACAGTAAGCAGCTGTTACACAGTTATAAATGAAATTAATTGGTTAGTCTAGATACTGCATTTGAATTAAAAGTAGGGAGGTATCACAAGGAGAAAGCCTATATACTGAATTAAATTACAACAAGCACTGCACCAATTTCTAGAAAATGTTAGCCTGGGTTCCTATGGTGATAAGGCCTAGGCAATGATTCACTTGTTTTCCTGTCTATCTTCCACCCACCCCCCCAGTCGCTAATACTTTTGACACTATTAGCCAGTTTCATCCACATTGGAAATGGCTAGTGTGTTAGAAGTGTGAGAATTCATGAAAATCAGCAGATGGAGAGAGGAGAGCAATCCACAATTGTCCTCCTACTGAGGGAAGGCAAAGCGGAACTTCGTTGCTAATACAATGTACTTGGCAGTGGCTGGCAGGCTACTCAGTTCATTGTCATCGGACTAGCGGCAGCACGTGCAGCCACTCTTGGGCTGTCAACATGCCGTGAGGTAGTGGGAACTGAGGCTATTGCAAGAGGTATGGAAGTGGAAATGTTTGGAAGCAAAGGACTCAAGTCTACAGAAGACTTGGTTGTGTTGCTCAGGGAACAGTTTGTTCCTTGACTGGTTTTGATCTTGCAGCCATGTTTTATCTGTATCATTTGACGACATAATTGCTTCCAATTTTACCTGTTTGCAATGGAGCAGCACAACCAAGCTCTTCTGAAAGGAGTTTGCAGAAAATACCCATTCACTACAAGGTTTTGTAATCACACAGCAGTTGTTATTAAAGTAGTATTCCCATTATTACAGATCTATGTTTAAGATATTGGTGAGCTGAAGTCTTGTTCATAGAAATACATGCCTGACATTTCAGATGACGTAGAGCAAATCTGAACTGAAAGATATTTGCTGAAATGCAATGTATTTTCCCCCCCCCCCCCCCCGAAGATTTAATCAATTCTTTAACTAATAGGAAGACTTGCAAAATGTTGATAGTTGTCACCTGTTGAAAAAACATCCTATAAGCTAAGGGGGTTATTTCACTTTGAGTGGATCACTAAACTCACTTGCCAGGTATTCCAACAGATGATTAACAGTAGCTATTCGTTTCTTACTTCTTCCACCATTTTTGAATATGATTATTTTTCTCCTTTTCTGCTATGTTTTAGGTTTCTCTGCATCACCCGCACCTTCCTTCAGTCCCCTGTCCTCAAGCAGGAGGACAAGTCCATCATCCATGCTCTGGAGCACTGATTATGGTTCACGGTAGAGGCAGCAGGACTCATCAGCATGCACTAGGGCTTCAGAATAAAAAAGATCGGTGCCTTTAGCAATAGCAAGATTAGCAAGAACTTCCACAGTTTTGATATAATTCAGTTCACTTCATAAATGTAACTAACTTCATAATTTTTTTTAATACTTCAAGCTCTTTGAATCTTTTTATGTCAATGCTTCAGTTCTTTAAAATGTATCTGCTGTTTTATGCTCAGTTGACAGGATGACTGGACAAAAAGCAATGTTTGTGCTAAGCTAGCTTTCTTGCACTCTTCAAGCAATTAGAAATTATGTCTATAGGAAAATGATACAAGTGTTTTATTTACTGTCTGTGAAAATGAACTTTCTTTTTAATGAACTTTTTAAAAAGGGAAATAGAAAAAGATGTCAAACATGAGCCAAAAATATGAAGGATTGTATATTTCAAAGGATTATAGTTTTTTATTTTGAGTTCCAAAGACTCAGGAATGTACTGCACTGGTAAGTGTTCTTATGTTTAGCCTTACAATGTGATACATCATTATAATTTGCTTTTTTAACATTAGGAATGCTGGAACAACTGTGAATAGATTTTGAGTTTTTTACAAAAACAAAACAATTTGAAAAGTGTGGCTTCCCTTGGGTACAATTGCAGTATTCCTTTCTTGTTACTGTAAGCACTTTTTGGGGGACTGAAAATGTGAAAGCATGTGCCTTCTAAGAGGACCTTTCATTTGATAGTACATATTTTTAATTGAAGGCAGTTGTTTTATCTGTGTTCTCATATAATACATTTTTATAAGTCATTTTATGTATGGAAGTACCTCAATGGAAACTGAGCCTCCTTTTATTACCACTAGCCACCTGGTGCACTGGAAAATAAGTAACTTATTTCTCAGTTACCATTAGTGATCTTTTCAGTTGGTTCAGTTTGTTTGTCTCTGGTATATTTGTGTACGTACTGATACAGCCACGTCCACAAGCTTGACTTCAACTATACAGTAAGATATTACTGGTATGACCACATAGGGAATATTTGTACTATAATATTCTACTAATAATTGCTTACTTGTGTGTCTGTAAAATACAACATAGCATTTCATTACATAAGTATTACTGATTACTGGATTTTTATTTTGTGTTTGTATTTTTCCTTACTGACTAGGACACGCAGATATAAAATGCATAATTCAGGGTGCACCAGAATGTACTCTACTAAATCAGAAAACTGATCATTGCATATGCTCAGATGTGTTTTGCTTTCTAAACAAGAAGATGGCAGTGAGGTATGCTGACCTGAGCTTTTTTCCATGTTAATTTTAAACACACAAGAAAGACTAACTGGCTCCAATCCTTAGCCCTAAAATACTTTTGTGAGGATAGAAAAACACCTCAGTCTGAAGGACAGAATCCTTCATTTTAGGGATTATAATCATAGTCATTTTTAATCCATAAGCAGTATTTTGCAGCTATCAGATAGGGGCTTTGTTTGTATATGAACAGTGTCACAATTGCAACTGTGAATAATATTCAGAAGGTCTGAACTCTCATTCTCACGGTCTCATATGGTCTAATGACCATAATGAAAGTAATTGCAATTGTTCTGTTTCAGTGAACAAAACATCTCATGCAAAATATATTAAATTTGCAGAATTATGCAGGCAAATAGTCAAAAGAATGGAATGCACACACAGTATGTAGCCTATAGTTTTGGTTTCATACAGTATTACAGAAAAGCAACGTCTTCACATATTGTTACTGAGTCCTGTGTAACTTATTTGCTATTTTTTGAGAAATTGTGCCTTACATGCTATTACTGCTTAAATTTGACAATTTGGATGTAAATAATAAGCATTTGTATCTGTATTATTTAATAAAGCTTTGTAAGATTCCTTAGTATACTGTCTCTGAATATTCTTGTCTTGACTGTTTAGAATTTAACTACATTGTATGTACTTCACCTCCTACAATTCATGCCCACTCATGTGAATATGCCTTGATTTTCCCCTCTACCCCTGCCAGTGTGCAATTTTATGTGACAATCTGTATTTTTGACTGTGGTTCCTGTTGGCTGAGTTTTAAAATACATTTCCCTACCACCACCACCCCCAGTCCTGGAGCAAGAGAAATTTGTTAGCTGGGAAATCCAAGAGTTAGGTTTAACAGTTAAAAGGGAGTTGATGGCAAAAATTAGGCAAGATAGGATCAGGACTTAGTTTTTTCAGTTAGCTTGGAATCACTAATGGAAGTGCTGCTCTTACATTGTCAGTGTTATGTTAATATGTTAATTGGGTTAATTAACAAAATCGTGGTGTTCATAATGCATTCTATTATTGTGTCTGTTACAAAGACACCGCACAGTTAAAATGTTTTCTACAGCACATAGCTTGGAAAATGGATGCAGCGAAGCATTTGAACAAGTTAAGTGTCCATTCAACTTTTTCATACGTTGTTGTCTCTTAATCTTATTTCTTGCTAAACACAGTATGTTAGAATATGGATTGTTCATTTTATGTATGTATTTGTTTTTACACATGCACTCCCTCTCTCCACCCTAGGAAGCGGCTGAGAATGCTACCCGAAATAGCAGGCTTCCAGGGCACAGCCACAGGGCCCTGTCCTTACAACTTCTCAGTATTAGCGATCATGATATTACATTCTAAATTTTTCATTTTTGTTGGTAATTTGATTTCAACTGCTTTGTCAACTTTTCATCTAGTATTTGTTGTTAGGTTTTCCCGCTTTTCTCTGAGCATCTTCAAGGCCTGCTGAAGTCAGCGGTGAATGAAGAGGCAGCTTTTTCCCAGGTTTGCTCAAACCTCCCACTTTGTTCATTTTGGATTTTTAAGGAAAAATGTTATATCACTCTCTCTCCCCACTTCCTTTTACAGAGAAACGAAAGGGCTGTGACTATCTCAGTGCTAGTGTGCTAAGCATTTCAGAAGTGCTTACAGGAGAGGTTTTACTCTTCCTCCTCCTCCTCTCTTCCGCTCAGCCCACCAGTCTGGCAGTGAATGTCCTGGAAAAGGAGCCGCTCCAAGCGGTGGGGTACTTTGGCAGATGCCCGCTGTTTGTTTCACCTCCAGAAGCGAGTGCTTGCAATCTCCTGGCATGCCTCTTTAGGAGCTGTGATTTGCTAGAGCTGGAGGGGAGTTAGAAGCGTGCGCAGCAGAGCAGATGCGGTTCCTGCAGCTGATTTGCTGCAGTGAGGAACTAGGGTTTCAGCTGAGAAACTCCGAGTGCTGTCAGACAGCCGCTGTTCTGGGGGTTATTGGGGGATATAAGTGTTTCTGAGTATGTTGCTGCCAGTGTAAAGCCCAATTGTTAAGAAAAAATTCTGAAGGATTTGGCTAGAAGGAGGTCTGGACTTTGCATGTAATGCCGGGCTTTCCTCGGCACGCTTGCTGCCGGGCTCGCTGCCGCTCCTGTGCATTTCTGCAGCAGGAGCGCGTGTGCTCCAAGCTAGATGCCTTATGTGAGCTGATTTAACTTCTTATCAGTTAATAAAGTGTCAGTGCTGCACTCCAACCCAAATCCTGGTCCCTTCCCGTTCAGCAGGAGCTTTTGCCTTTGCTTTTAGTAGGAGCAGGGTTTGGTCCATGCAGCAACACGGTGTTGGTTCTTATATTAAAAGGGTGGGTTTGGGGTGTGGTGTGTGGGTGGGTTTTGTTTGTTTTTTTTTCTTTTTCATGGCTGACTAGAGCGAGGTAAACTGTGGAAGAAAGGAAGCCAGCCTTGGGAGCAGCTGGATCGCTGTCCCCACCCGCCGGGAGCCGTCGGCGCCTCGGCCCGCGGCTCCGCCATGGCGGCCTGGCAGAGGCGCCTTCCCGCCTCGCGCCAGCCTCGCCGCCCCTCCCCCAGCGCAGCGCCAACGGGCGCGCAGGCGGCGGCGGCGGCGGCGGCAGCGGGGCCTGAGGCGGCGGCGCCTGAGGCGGCTCGGCGCGTGCCCGGCAGCCCCCCGCGGCGGCGCTCACCGCCCCGCTTGACGCTCTCCGAACGAGGGAAAAGTCCCCTCAAGGATGCGGCTGCGCCCAGGGTTAGCAAAGGCAGCGGCAGACTTTGCCTTCGAAAGGAGTTATCGCGAAGTCCCAGTCAAGTTGTGGCGTCTGCGTCCGGGCCATCCGTTCCCGAAGGGGAAGGAAAGGGCATGCTAACAAAGCAGGCCGTGTTTACCGAATATGTTTGGCAGATGTTCAAGCACTTGTAAGGAGGAAAGTGTTAGTAAAACTCTTTTATATATATATATATATATATATATATATATATCATACTAAAACATATCAGAAAAATAAGAGTACTCATTAGAATTAACGTAGTACTATTACAGTTTCTGAAATGTCTTTCTCTACTAATTAAAGTTAGCCTCGGGTCTCCTGTGCCTCTCTGAGGCAGAACTATTGAATGAAAATCTATTTCAATCTTCTGCTCTTTGGTAAAGTGCCTTAGATTGCTCTCCTAGATACTGTCACCAGAACGTAATTAAATGGAGGATAATTACTTGTGGCAGCAGGCATACAGTCCTGAAAATGTGACAGGTTTTAATCTGTGCAGTGTAGTTTCTTCTTACAGTTCTTGTGAATTGGGGTGTGGGGGGGAATCTTCTTTGTGGTATGTTCTGTGAGTGTGAGCACAAATTTTGTTGAAACAGTCTCAAAATACCAGGGTGTGTGTGTGTATGTTCACGCACGCAAGCTGAGCGCTGCCACAAGACAAGGCACAGATGGTACCTCGAATGGGTAGGGGATAAAGAGTCCTCTAGGTTGTCTCACTGCATACAGAAAACTGCTGCAAAGAATCATTTAATTGGATTAGCCTGACTAGACTAGTATTATACTTCAAGTCAATCTATTCACTAATATAACACACCCAACACAGCATAATCATTATTTCTCCCTCTCTCCCCTTAAAAAGAAAAAGTGTGGCCAGGTAGTGAATAAAATGTTGCACCAACTTTTTCAGTTAAGAGTCCTTCGTGATTAGGAGTGAGGATTACTACATAGTGCTTCAGGAGAAGGTTGTCCCAGCAGCATGTCTGCTGTGTGGGTGTTTTTTCTGTTGTTGTTGGGTTTTTTTTCTTCTTTATATAAAGAAGTTCAGTTTTACAGATGTTGATCTAGCCTTTTTCCTAATCACTGCATGTACTTTAAGATAACATCCAGATTCCCATCCCTATTTGGTTGTCGATATGTGCATTCATGAGGTACCTCTTTTTTTTACTGTGAGGGTGACTGAGCACAGGAGCAGGTTGCCCAGAGAGGTTGTGGGGTCTCCATCCTCGGAGATATTCAAATGCCATCTGGACATGGTCCTGGGCGACCTGCTCCAGGTGACCCTGCTTGAACAGGAAGGTTGGACTAGATGACCTCCAGAGGTCCCTGCCAACCTCAACCGTTATGTGATTCTGTGACCTACCCAAAAATGTCCCCTGAGGATTCCTCAGTACAGGTTTCGCCAAGAAGCATGGTCTGTTCTCCTTTCAGTTTCCCTAGTCAGAGGTACAGCTGGAGGAGACCAGGGTCTAGCCAGGACATGTTGCTCTACCTGCCTCCCTGGCAGAGAGTCTCCAGTGGAGATAACCTGGCTCCTTTCTCTTGAAGTTGCCTTTAGGCCTGTAGGCAGAATCAGGGTGCAGTGGTCAGCTTTGTTAGTATATGTGCGTATATGTCAGAAATCACTGACCTACCATTGTTTTTTAACAAGCTGGATACAGGCAGGGTTCTTGAATGAATGCCAGGGGAATAATCTTTTAAAAAGAAAGGGAGAAAAAAAAAGTTAAATCTTGAAGACTAGGTCTTGCCTTGCATTGTTTTGAGGAGGCAGTAATAGCCCATGAGCACAGGGTCCCTTCTACTCCACAAATGCAACAGCCAGCTACTTGTAGCAACTGACAACCTTGGAAGCTTAATCCTTGCCTGTAACATTAATCGCACAGGCTGCACAAATGTACATTGATGCAGTGTATTAGCAAATTACATCTCTGAGTAAATAAGTTATTATTCAGGTGTAAGGTAACTGTTGGTAAACCACTGCCCCCTGCATACAGGCTGCTGGCTTAGATCTGCATGATACTAGTATATAAAGAGACTCTGTGGCTTGTAGTGCTAGAAGCAACAGCCAGGTCACTTTGGAGAAGTAGAAAGGGGTAAATAGCAGAGCATCTCTCCCTGTTTTTTTGTAAATACTTGTACTTTCCTTGCAGGGTGGCTCCAGAGATCCTCTGCCAGCAGTGCTCCTCTGTACAGCTACCTATGCAAGACAGACTTGGAAACTTTGATGTTCACCAGCATCTTCCTTGGCCTTTTTTATGACATGCTGCTTGCACCTACGTTATTCTGTTTCTCCTCATTTCACTATAATTGCAGTGAGACATCCTGATAGAGGAATTGTAGGTGGAGGAACCCTGAATATAACGTTTGGTCAACAGGCAAGGTATCTGCTTTCGAATAAGTTCCTCTTCTTTAAGTATTTTTCCTGATAAGGTAACTAGATGTTTTATTCATACATTTAATTTTGTGTAGCTTTATTTTTAGTTTGAATGAATCTAGTTTTACTTTTCAGCTATTAACTTCAATGGGACTACTTTTGTGTGTAAATTAGGCACTGGATTTGGAGATGTAGTTTCTCAGGTTCTTCTCTTGAAGCTTGCAAAACTAATACAAGAATGGGACGGTAATTTTTCTCCTTTTTTCATATTTGTCATCATTTTATTTGAGCTGTGAATTCTCAGTTTCGTCCATTAGTAAGCAGAGAACCATTTTCCATGTTTTCCCTCATACCGCTTGTCCTTTCTATATTCAAAGCTATTTTTATCACAGGTACTGTTTTTACCACTGCAGGTGGCCTGCTCCAGAGCTTTTTGTATTAATAAACCATTTCCTGCAGTTTATAATGTCTTCACAATTCGGCTCAGTATCTTGTTTCTCTGTTTAGTGTGCTAAACTGCCTCTATTTCAATGCTTTGGGGTCTGTCTGTTTTGCTGTAATTGCTAAATGGCTTGCAAGATGCAGTTGCTGTTTTCCATTTAGCAGACATTGTGTACATGTTTATAATTCACCCAATCATCCATTTTTCTGAATTCTCTCTCTCTTCTTAGTTACCGTGTCATCTGTAATGTACTGTTTCCATTCTGCTCAGTTCCAAGGACTATGTTGTCTCTGGGTTTTGCATTTAACATAAATAAGTATATTTTCAAGCTGTTGTGGTTACAGATATGTCACAGCATCACTGTTGTGACATTTTATTCATTTTCTTTTGCTTTTCATAAGGGAGTGGTTTCTTTCTGATCAAATGTGAGGCAATGTGAATAATAACTTAGATGTGAAGTTGTATTCCCAAACAGGTGTATTTTGTGTTAGAACTCTACAACTTTAGAAATTATTCTTGTTGCTGTTCAGAAAAGACAACTATCTTCCAGTGTAGACAGTGGAAAAAAAATTAAGCCTTGTAATGTTAAATAGCTTTATTATTTCTACATATAAACTGCACCAATCTAGATGTTCTGGTGGGTAAGGTAGTTACTTGGTACCTGTGCATATTTCTGCGTGAGAGGACTTTAATGACAAGCTTCTGTATCAAATGAGAGAAATACTGAGTTCCTCTTATGTTGTCTTTTCCTGGCAAGACTCCTGGTAAGTGTCACATCACATGCACCAGATGTCTAGATATTATCTTAAACAGAGGCCTGGGATGTTTCAAGAGGTGTTTCTCCTGCAGTATCCTTCACAAAGGAAAAGAAACAGACCTCAGCAAAGTCAAGGTACTGAGCTTACACAACCCTTGCAGTTTGCAGGTGTTTAGCTCTTGCTACAGTGTCATCAGACTGAGTTTATTTTGAAACCTGATCTGGAATTTCCAAATGTGGAATGGGATTGTGGACAGTGCTGTGACTTTTAACATTGCTGATGTTGTACTGTGTTTTGAATTTCCTAAGGAAAGCAGCAGGAGGAATAAAGGAAATAGCAAATGGATTGAAAGTAACAAAAGCAGAATCTAGAAAATGAATTAATATTTAGAGGAAGAAATAGTGTAGCTGCTTGAATTCTAAGACAGTTGTTTATATTTCCATTAAGGCTGAATTTTGATTTAAGGAAAAAAAGCTAAGAAAGATCAGAGCATGTTAAGAGGAAATGCAACGAACAACGAAACATAGGAATTGCTTCTATTCTCTGTGAACACAAGAACAGATCAGAGGCAATAAGTCTGATGGATTTAAAGGAGAAAAAGCTTTAAAAGCAGGATTATGATGGGTACAGCGGGAAGTACATTTCTCTGTATGTTGCTTTTGACAGAGAAACCATGTGAGAAAAGACAGCGTGTTGCCTAAACCCAGAGTTCAGTGATGAGGTCTGAACTGCAGTAATTACAGAAGAAGCATCCGATTATGGGAGATATCTGAGGCAAGGAATTGTTTATTTGCTTTCTAAAGCCCTTGATCAATGTCCAGATGGTAACTTAGGGTCAACTGACTTGAAACACGTGGCCTAGAAGAGAGCCCTACTACAGTTGTGTCTCTTTCCCCTTTACTCAGGGAAGATAAGGGTCACTGCATCTGCATTTCTGAAGATCAGAGAATGAAGATGATGCTGACTTGAATCTTTCCCTCCATCAGGAGAGATGTGCTGCCTTGGGAATGATGATTGCTCATTTGTGAGAGACATGTACAGAGTCAGAATCTTCTAGGAACAGGAAACATTAATCTGAGTCCCCAAAGCTGATCTGTAGCATTAGGGAACCCATGTGAAGGTATTTTCTGGATCCATCCATTTCATGGATGTTGATAACTTAAACCCCTCTAACAGCAGATAAGATAGTGAGGATGTCATCCAGAGTGATCCACTATGGGTTGGCATAAAGGGAGATGAGGGGAAAAATCCCATTTCTTCTACTGAATGATCTCAACACAAAATTTAAGTGAGCACTAGCCAGACAGTACCAGGCCTCATCTGAGGTAGTAATCAGAGAAAATAGTGAGAATGCAGCAGCTTCCTTACATGAAAGCAAGTTGGCTAAACTTGTAGGATTTCTAGAATCATTAAGCATATCCACAAAAGATGACACTATGATATGTAAGGTAGCACAGAAATTATTTACATCATTTTCTGGGGGGAATATTGTCTTCTGCTCTCATAATGAGGAAAAAAATGAAGGCCAGAAGGACTGACTAAGCTGTCAGGAAATAAGAAACTTCATAGTGTTCTCTGACCCAAGAAATATTCCATTCCCAATTTTGGAAGCTAATTCTCACCTGGGAATGTCTGTTGACATTTTGTATGTGAAAGCAAGACATAACTTTACTGGAAAGGCAGACCAGATATTCCTGCAGAGGACTTGATTCTTTGGTTGCAACAAGAGTATCCCTAGTAGTTAATTTTAGGCTGATATATGTTAATAGCTTACTGTGAACACCTTAAAAAAAAAAAAAAAAAAAAGAATTGTCTAAAACCTAGTGGCTGAAAAACAATTTATTGATAAACAACCTCTGACATTCTGGAACTAGTTTTAAATAATTCTTCTGTACCAAATGTATTCATCTTTGAAAGAAACAAGAGGTGGAAGATGCTTTTGTCTTTCGTGGCAAATAATTTACTTAGAAAATAGAATTCTGAGAACCTGTTAAGTAATAAGAAACTGCCCTTAGTAATAAAATAGTGAAAATTGCCATCTTTTACCCAAAAGGAAGGGAAAAAATTCACTTTCTAAAGTAATAACTTGTAATTTGACAGTATGAGTCACTTGTGTTATTAGGAGTGAGTCATAAATAGAAGAAGCACTAAAAGAGTTATTTTTTCAAATTATATCAAGGTAACAAAGAAACTCTACCTCTTACAAAATGTTGCTAATAAGATAGTAATTCATGGACAGTCTGAGGCAAATCTTATTTGCAATGTTTAACAAAATTTACTCATTAAAAAGGCTATTTTTATAAATGTCTCTTTACAAGTTAAAAACGAGGGGTAAAAACTGTTTTCAAATTTTTTTCCTACAAAAGCCAATTAGCCTGCCTTTAATGGAAAGCTGGATCAAATTTATAATTAGAAAAATGCTAAGAAGCCTTTAGTTTCAGTATTATGATGCAGCTTCAACCAACAGAGATCCACACTTGAACTCTTCTGCCACACAGGGTTTGATTCGTCACCACGAGCACAAGCAGAGCCATTAACAATAATTGGGCCTCATTACATCATGATTGTTCCTATGCATACTTGATCTTTACCCAGATGTGGGGATAAATTGAATCTGAAGGGGAACTGGGAACTTCAGAATAATAGTGGTGATATTTTTAGCCTGGTTCTCCAAAGAAAGGCATGTTCAGCCACATTATGCCTATGTCTACTTCCAGTTACTGTTTTAATTTTGAACCTGATCCCTGATCCCAACCAAATTAGATAATAGAATTGGCATCTAATCCCCATGAGTTTTGCAAAACTTAATTGCTATGTAAAGGAAACTCTGTAACTCGCTTCTTAGTGCAGTGTAAGCTCACCTTTTAGTAGCCTCTACAGAACCCACAAAGACATCGACCTTTACAAATGCCTGATTTGTATGAAATTCTTTGGTGAGTTTGCAGTCCACCAGGAGGATCAAATCTGTAGGTAACCAGGCATCAGTAGACTTACTTTTCATCCAAAATAGAGAAGGATCTGATTATATGGCAGAAGTACTCCAAGATAGATATATATATATATTTTTTTTTAAGATTGTGAACAGAAAAAAAGACAATGAAATAAAGCAGAAATGTTCACTGCAGTATAAATAGAATCAGTTGTGGAAAACTGAAGATTTAATGAGACAAAGCTTCATGAATGGTACAAGCTAAAACAGTAAAGAATAAAGTCAGTAATTTACATCTTAACAATTGTTCTGCATCATTGAATAGATTTCACTGTTGCTTGGAGTGTTTACTCCTTATTAACAATAAAATCTACAACAATGGCAGGCACAATGGCAGGCACAAAACCAATATTTAAGGGGAAAAGAATGAACTTGAACAAAAGGAGAAGCTAAGAAAGAGGAAGCATTAACTTGTAAGCCAGTTTGAGACAGGAGAAAAGAGCAGTTTACTGTAGCAGCAAACATGTTACACAGAAATAATCACTCAAATTGCTTTTGCTACTTAGTAATGAATAATGCAAGATAGCACCTATCTTACATTTCTAAACTTGAGAGTTCTTAGCTCTGTAAATTTTTCTGTATTCTTCCCCTCAAATACACATTTATTAAATGAATTTTCTTTGGTTTTCTGATGACTAAAAGGGTAAACCAGTACGCACTGCTCCCTTTGATGCACTTGGAGTACAGTCATCTGCAAAATTCTCTTTCCTAAGTAGCTGAGAGAGTGGAAGCAGTGTACTGTAATCAGTGTGCTTGTTAGGGAACCGAGGGATTGGAATACTATACCAACCTTTACTACAGATTTACAGACTGAAAGCACGTGTCACCACTCAGTTTCCTGCTCTTCTTTGTGTAGTCCACTACTTGTCTGATGTAATTCCTGTTTCTGTGTTTGTACACTATCTGGCAACATGGTGGGCTGAAGGAGGAATGGCTGATGTCTGCCAAGGTCCATGTATGGTCTCGTGATCTCAGTAGCCTTAGAATTTCATTGGCTACTCCTGATACTCCTAGTGCCCTTCAAAATTCACACATGCTCATGTCAGATGACTTCAGTGCTCTCAAAGACTTCATTTTTATTTTTTCTTATGGAGAGTGTTTTGAAATAATTAAGTTGGATTATATTTTGATTCTTTATTCAGTGGCTCTTTATATCAAATATAGGTAGAAAAATTATTTATCAAAGACATCAGGGAAATGATACTGTTCCATGAATTTTCTTTTATTATTATGTACTGTGTGAGGACAGCAGACTGACCTTAAAAATATGTAAATAGTTTTCTAATATCTACATGACTCAAAAGAGACACTCTGAAGAGATTCAGTTCTAGTTACTGGCCAAATCATGGGAATCTATCACAAACTGGCAAGGTTTTTCAATTCTTTGCAATTTGGAGGACAGCAAAAAACTTGGAAATTGCTGTCAGCACCCACAGACAAAGGAGTTACAGTGTGAATCTGACCACAGTGAGGTGAAACTCAGCAGCTCAAGTTGTGGCTGACTAGGTAAACTCCACACTGAATACTGCCTATTGTGACTATCGATGGGTATGTACGCAGCTCTCTTCACCTTTCAGCCTGCACAAAAGACTGCACTCTATGCAGCCATGTGAGTGACTGGATGTGGTTTATTTTCTTCCCATGACTTTCTCTTTACACCTCTCTGTCTTTCAGCATCACCCCCTACTGTCATCTTTGCATTGGAAGCTCATGGACAGGTTCTGTTATAATTTGGGGTTTTATTCATTTGCTCGATTAATATCTCATTATAAGCTGGTTTAAGAATTTCCAATAGAAGTAAATGGCCTTGAATTCTAGCACAATAAGTATCTCCTGGGGAGGAAAAAAGAAATATGTTGTCTTGAGCATCTGACCCCAGCTGGTTCATTCTCACAGCCAGCTGTTTCTTGCAAGGGAAGAAAATGAATAAAGTTACCAAACAAAAGATTGTTTTCAGCAAGTACCCAAACATTTAAGGCTAAACATTCTCCTTGGAACTCCAGGATCTAATTCCAAATAAGCTGCTGATTGAAGGATTATTTTGGTAGCTTTATAGAAATATTGATCTACTGGAGGTGTTTAAAGGTCAACTAGAGTTTTTTGTTGTTGCTATTTTGTTTTGGGGGGTGGGGTGGGGGGGTTGAATCTGACATTACTTAATTTTGGGTCCTGGATTCTGCCTTCATACGGGTTGTGACCCAAGATGCTGGGACTCTCATAATCTCTAAGTTAAACAGATTATTACTATTGCTAAAGCTTCCATATTCCACTCTTCTTTTACTGGAGAAATGTCGAAATGAGTTGTTTTCCTTGTCTCACAGATACGAGATTGTATCTCTTTCTTCAGCCAGATTAGATGGATGAAAAGTATTGAAACAAAGGATGACAAAACTGGCATTTTGCCCGCTGGCAAAAACTCTACCATTCCAGTAGTAATTAGATTAAGTGATTTTAATTTATATTTAATTTATATTTAATTTGTATTTAATTTGTATTTAATTTATCCGGATGTATCTTGGAGAGGAAAAGAGGAGTTTAGGAGTAAAACATGAAACAGCAACTTTGTTTCTCTTCCAGTTACAGTGAATATCCTGTTATAGGCAGCCAGGTATAGATAGGGGGTTTTTTGGTTAGTTTTATATTTATGTTGTGCAGTAACATAGTGCAAAATGCCAGTGTTAAGAATGAAGTAAAGGTAGCATCATCCAGGATGCTGAGTTTTGAGGCCCCAAGACGCTGTAACACATGCTCCAGATTAAACCCTGTAGTCTTTGTGACTTCCATTGCGTAAACAAATGCCTTGGATATCAAAACTTTTTCCTTACATTCTTCAACTGAAAATGCAGCAGTTAGAGATATTATTCAAAGAGGAAGATAATCATACAGAGTCTAATCTTTTCTGCTGGGCTCGTCTATTCCCTCTGCATCACAAACCACAAAAATCTCTGTGACTGCAGATTTTTTTTGGCAAGAATGTCCCGTAGTTCCATGGGCATAAAGCTCATATATCTTAGTCTTGAGACTAAGATATTCCTGCTACTGAGTGTAGGAACCCCATCACCTAAGCATAGCCCCTGAATTGCTGATGCCTCTGTAAGTGTTCCCGCATTCTGCTGGTGTGTAATTTGCACAAGAAGCTAATTTTGTGACTTGTACAAATCTGCTTAAACTTGATGAAATGAATATCTAGCTTATCACTAAAGGTCAGTGTAGATATCTGCTTTCTTCTTATCCATATCAATCATTATTGAATATTAAACCATCTTTTCTCTCAGAAAGGTTAAGTTGTTGTTCGCAGCCATGGGTAGTTTTAATAGTATTTCCTACATGAGCACTAACATCCCTTGTATACTCTACTGAAATGGGAATTCTGCTGCCAGCTGCCATGGCATTTGAGTTAAAGAGATTAAACATTAGTGACCTAATTTAAAATTAGATTCAAATTTTTTTTTGAGAGAGAGAGACATTGGAGCAACACTTAATGCTGCCAAGACCTTGCTCCTATGTTGTCAGTTAGCTGTCAAAGTATGCAGCATCTCTTATTTTTTGAAGAAAAGTAATGGTTTGTAATAAGGTTAATGCATGCTCTCAGCCTGCCTTGAAGATTCCCCTTTTTTTCCCTAATTTATTCCTGTGAGCAGCATTTTACTTAAACATAGTTGACATTTTTATGGACATTTTTATCAGATATTTGAGTTTTAATTACTGCATTGTTTTTAAATTTTATCTGTGGTGGTGTTATTCAGTGTGACTTGGCTTTACCAACCACCTGTGGATTTTTTTTTTTAAGTTGACACTTAAAGTGTTAAGATTTATTTGCATTTTCAAAAACAAGACCTGCAAAATTGGAATTTGCATTTATTGATGTATTTATTTGTTTATTAGCTAGTCTATTTCTGGACAAATTAATATGGAGAGAATTATTCAGTAGCAAATTAGGAATATACCTAGAAGTGTCAACATAGTATTCGCTCATGGGAGCACTGACAAAGGTGCTACTAACCTGTGGGATAACGCTGCTCCCATTTGCACCTACAAATCACAGTAAGCGCAGAACTACGTAAGAATCAAGCTCTCCCCTCTCCCTTCATTCAGGTGAGGGGAATGGTGATAAATACATATATGGTGCCTGAATCTCAAAGTTCAGAGTCCATAAGAGATCTCATGGTGCTGATTGTGTTAAGAGAACTATATTGCCTTTTGGGCAGAGAAACTACAGTCTATTGATATTTTTTCCTCAAGTTAATGTTCTACTAATATGAGGCAAGTGTCCTGAGTAGACTTTGGTGTAGCATCAGCCTTTCACTGTTACCAACACACTTCATTCACCCTAAGTAATTTTTAAAGAACAGGTTGAAACAACTTACTGACGTTGTGGGAGGAACGTTTGCTTGCTACTCTGAAGTGCAGTTCATAAAACGTATGTAGAACATATTCTGCAATAGAAATTATTTCTTTTCATTCTGTTGCGGCCAGATTAATGTGTAGCATTGTGTTAGTGTTGCCCTGAACAAAGTTCATCATTTTTCACCAAAAGAAGTTGTTCTTCTGTATAGCAGATTCTGAATACCTCTCGTAGGAGTAACACTTAGTAATCATCACAGCTTAGATCACGAAAACAGGAAAATTTTCCTGTAGAATGTGCTTGATCTTCTTGGAGCTATATTGCAATGTGTAGGTAGAACTATAAATCAAATTTTTATTAAAAAAAAAAAAAAGCTTCTCCTAACTGTTCTACAGCTGAGTCCCTTACAGAATGTGTATGTATTGCTTAAGGAGAAAGAGTACAGAACTAGATAATATCAGGAAAGAGTAGTTCAACCTTTCTGTTTTACTTAAACCTTGGATGCTCTCAGGAGTGTCCTAATAATGATGTTACACATAAATAGATTGAATGTGCCAAAATGTGTAAATGAAGCTTCTATTCTTATGTTTCCATTTTTTTTATCTAGTAAATTCCATATCCATATTTTTAAAAATGACATATTGGAAGTAAAGCTGAAAGACCTGAGAGGTTTTCCACTTCAAATGTTTGAATTTGTCTTTTCAGAAAGTGGCACTACTAATAACCTTAAATCCTCATATGCCATGAACACTATATCAAATGTTCTCAGTTTATGTAAGAAAATAGTTATCATAATTTTACCTGGAATCTGAAAGTCAAGCTGTGCTCTTTCTAGCTGGTGGGTTGCCCCCAACTTTAATGAGTAACACAATTTTTAATGTGCTGTGCTCATTTCGTTCTCCATTTATTTTTGAAGGAGCTGTGGTTACTTGATCTTTGAAAATCATGGTAGAGTATTGTATAATTCAAATGTATTTAACAATTCTACTGATGATACAGGAAGTAGAATGTAATACTACTCACCATACTACATCCATGTGAGTGCCAGAAGTTAATGATAATAAAAAGTTGTCATTAATTTACAATATCCTCTATATTAAAGTGAGCGGAAATGCTTGTTCAGTATGAAAATGATTTACTTTTTTTTTCTTTTTTGACAGCCATTTATCTGAACGCATGTTATTTGCTTAGAGTTCTATGGTTTCATTTTTTAATTTTTTTTTTTTTTTGTAGTTTTAGAGACATGAACTGCATCTTAAGACTTCTGCTTCCAATACTGAATGCCTGGAATTCTTTAAGAGCACATTGTTTTTTAATTTATTTTTAACAATCTAACACATGCTTGCAAATAATCTTCCTGTGAAAAGTACACTCTGCTTTCAGTGCTCCTTAACACAGTATTTTGCACCTAATAAGAAGGTCCAATAAATAGACAGGCACTTCATTTCTTATGCCTGCTAAGGTAGCTAAGCACAACTGAATCCTCTAAAGTTTAGAGGCCATTTTAAGGTGAGGACTGGGGAGGGGAATTGAAGGCTTAGAAATTTGCCACCCAAAGCCGATGTGTTGTGTAATGTTTATCTGGATGGAGGTGTATGGTGAAAGCATAGGAAAGTACTTTGAGTTTGGATCATTGTATTTAAAACAGGGAAGGAAACAGCAGTGAAAAGTATATGTGAAAACACATAGAGGACTACTGCCAAGCAGCAGTCTTGCCTCTCAGTAACTTAGTACATCTTGCCTGTTCTTTTTGAAGGTCCTGTTTCCCATGGTGTTCTCTGTATCAGTCAATCTGTTTAGAAACATAACGTTAGCCAAGGAAGATTTTTTTTGCTGGCCCTTGAAATTGTAAGTTTGCATTTTCTGCTGCCATTACACAGTTAGCCTCTCTGAAAGGACTGCTCCTATCTCAGTCTAACAGTGATGAGCAGTAAGGTTTGCTGCTGGGTTTTTTTTTGTTGTTGATCGTTTGTTTTTTAATATCAAATTGTTTCTATTATACGTCATTAATAGAGATTTGATCCTTTCCTGCAGATCAGCCCTTCAATTTAAGGGTGAAAAGTTGTGTATAATAAAACAGAAAGCTCAAGCTCTTCAAAGACAGAAAACTTTGATTTTTTGCAAGGTAGTATAAAGCTGTATGTTTCTTGGTGACAAAACACCAGGATGAAGACTTGCTATCATTCAAAGCTGATTAATTTGCATACCCTTAGCAGTTTAATCTTCAATACTATATTAAAAATGAGGAGGGAAATAAATTAAAATGGAATATTGCTCTATATGAGACAATAAAATTTCCTCTGCTAAAACAACATAGCAGAAATTAGAGGATCAAGGATAAAACTTGACTATAGATATTTAAGAAAAGGAAGTCTTCCATCCATTTTGTCATTTTGGCAAATGTGCATGTTTTGTGATTTGGGTTTTGGTCCCTCTTTCCCCCCCCCCAACCAATGTCACAGAAACAAACAGGAAATTTGCGTCTCAGAAAATCTTAAAGCTCACACTGCTATTTTCTGACTCTGAAAGATGTTTGAGTGTATCTATAGCCTTTGCTCATTTTCTGTTATCCCGGGGGGTAACAGGTCAGCTTTGTGCAAGTATTCTGTTCGATGTCCCTTTACAAGTGGTTTTATTGCACCAAAAATGGTAACTCCCATGTACAGTCAAGTTTAAAGAGATTTCATAGATGCTATTTTCTCTTATGAACAAATTGCCACTGAACAGCCAGATCTCCAAATCTTTCCTGATAGGACCATATGCTTATAATGTTTTAGGGGAAAATGATCTGATGAGAATGATTTGAGTAGCATGTGTCAGCTCCTCCCTGTAGAAAAATAAAGACAAGATGATTATGTATATATGACATGACTCTAGTACTGTCTAAATTATTTGCATCCATAGTGCTCTCTGGCAAGGAATTTCACAGTTCTACCATTCGATGGATGAAAAACTTCCGTGTTGAACATGGATCCCACTGACTTCATTTGATTGCCCCTAGCTGCACTAGATGAACAAGTGACCATTTGATCCATACAGATATTTTGCATGCCTCAGGATTCTGTAGACCTCAGGTATATTCCCACCTTTGTCTCATTTACAAACTAAGGAGTCTCAGCATACTCAATCATTCCTTGTATAAAAGCCATTCCGTACCTTTGCTCATCCTCATTGCTTCTCTGAAACTCTTCTGACTTTAATATGTATTTTCTGAGATGGGCAGATAAGAACTGCATAGTGTATTCAAGGTGTACATGAGCCACGAGTTTATACAGCAGCATAAATATGTTTTCTGTTTTAACTCATTAAGAAAGAACGGAACTATCTATTGTAACCCTTAACTTTCATAAAACTCTGCTTTATGGACAAACTTATTCTTTTGAGCAAGTGGAGAAGAAAAGTGTCTGTTTTTCCTTGTCACCTTTTGCTGGTCTATAATGGTTCCAGCAGTTTATTGCATGACAGTCCTTTGCTCAAGATCCCGCATTAATTTCATCAGATAATGATTAAGGAATAGATTTTTTTGTACAGTCTTTCTCCAAGTGGGGCCTGTTTTTAATGGTTAGCAGTATACATACTTAAAATCTGCACTGAGTCTTGTGGCTCATACATGTGGTATAGATGCATAATACACAGGTGAGGATATAACCCATAATTTGAGCTACAAAACACTCTCCATAATTTCTTAAATTTTGGTTACAAAATCCAAATCTGTTAAAATAATGATTCTAGATAATAAGATGGATTGTTGGTTCTGTGTCATCTAATCTAATTTCATACGTCAGTCAGGATAAGACCCTACTATAACATTGCCAGAAACTTATTTTGCTTTGTCATAAAACTATCCAAGTCTGTGGTAATTTTGTAGGTGATTATTAATGCAGTGAAGTCTGTAATCATTTTCTATCCTGGGTTCAAGGAAAAGGACCATGTTCCATGAAGGAATTTATTCTCCCCTAGTAAGATCAGATGAAGCTAAACAAGCTACTTCATGCTATTAAAATGTTGCACTTTAATTTTGAAATCAGTTAAAATTTTTGTATTCTCACTGTTAACTACATCTTGTCTATTACATTGCCTTATCTAAACAAATATCTTCTCTAATTCTTATATCTGTCAGCTACTTATAATAAAATGCTGTACGTTGTCTTCAGTTCCTATCCAAGTATTGTTAATAGTGTAACGTCTATGCAAATCAATCTCTATCTCCCTGGAGTTAAGCTAGTTTGTCCTCTGTCTGTCTGAGCTCTACACTTTGACTCAGCTGCAACTGCTGTCATCACTGTTCCAGACCATATCCACTCTGGGTGATGGTCACCATGAATCGTTGTGCAAATATTGTTTAGTCTTTCCTTATTTTTCAATGCAAGGTCCAGCAGTGGATCACAGAAGTATGTGTGGTAAGCACTGGATAGAGAAGTTTTTCTTCCAGAATATGAGGGGGTGTGTGGGAAGGGGGCAATGTATTCTCATACTTGAAAACTTTGCTAAGCCATAGTTTTGAATGCAGCTTTGGGACATCAAATATATGGGATTGGGGGTCTTCAGATACTTTAGATACATAACTTAGATGGACACTGTGATATTCTGGGAAGCCTTTAAAGTGAACTATTTTCTTTCCAAAACTAAACTGTGCAGGTTCTCTGTATCCCTTACGCTCATGTTTGGCTTCTTACCTGAAGTCAACATCTCTGTAAATGTAAGTAGGCGTGCTTTTGTTCACTGCTCTTAAGTCCATTAGTAGCACTTCTCCCTCTGACTTTGAATGTGAGCTGATCTAATGATTACAAGTGCCTGACTCCCAACCCTGTAAATACAGGTCTTCTTGGCAAAAAAACCATTTAATTTGGGTAACTCTTAGCCAATGTGATGGATTCACATTTTTCAGAATTATCCAAATATCTCTGCAGTCTTCTTCAACAACTCCATGTTGTCATTTAGACACCAATAAACTAGCATAACATTTGCCAAAGGAAACCTTCTATATGTTTCAACTGGTGTCTTTCTGCTGATTCACCCAATATGTGTAAGAGTTATTTTGATACAGTTGGACTATATAATGTGATGTACGTATATTTTGATGAAATCTGTCAAATGTCATTTTAAAACCATTAAGTGTGCTCTGCAACAAAGCAGCCAGAATTATAGAGCAATATGACTTTTGAGAACACGTGTCAGAACTCATTCCGGCTTTTACATGTAGGCTTATCTTCAAATAGTGTCCTGCTGCTACATTTGGTAATAACTATCATCAATAAAATCTCTCTGGTTTCGGAAATGAAATAAGCCATTTTATATATAGAACCCACTATTGAGTAGGTCCTTAAATATTTATTTACCACTCTTCTTGCCAAATGATCTTCAAGGTGAATCCTTTCATCCAACAAAACCATTCAAACAGTAAAATCCAGGTCTTCAGGCAGACACGATTTTGCAAATGACTGCAGCAGGAAGCAAATTATGAATGTTGTTTGTCCAAACAAAAAGTCACTGATTCTATGAGCTTGAAATTATAAAATTATGTCTTACTGTGATAAGCTTTGTAGTGTTCCCAGTGGCAATCAGCATGATCTAGTGTTTCAGGCTACTTAGAAGCTCCACCGTTAGTAGCTAGACTCCAGTTGTTACAAATGTGCCACCTACTGTGTTTTCACATAAATTTCAATCTTGGCGTTTTTCAAAACACAATAGTCTTGACTTTGAAGTTTGAGAATTAGTGGACCACTTGCCAAAAAAAAAAAATCATAGGATTTGGTTAACCATCACATGAAATATGAATGTCTAGTTCTACTGTTCAGTTTTACAAATGAAAGTCAGCAGCAGAAAGCAAAGATGTTTGCCTTTTAGGCGTACTATTTGAAGACTTCTAGGACTCAGGGGAACCGAAGTAGTTCCAGTTAAAGACTGACTAGCCAAAATTTAGAAATAGTTGGAATTAATCTTTGGGGGAAAAGGCGCAGACACAGTCTCTTAAAGACTGTTCTTTAGAATTATGGTTTAGGTAGAGGGTAGTATATGAGAAAGCAAAGACCTTTGGAAGAAAAATAAATCCAGAGTGAAATAGTCTCATAAGTATAGCAGTTATGCAATTTTAGGAAAAAGAAATATAGAGAAGTAGAAGACAGCTTTTACTTTATAAGTAGATTTGTATAACATAGTGAGACTAGCAAAGGAAATAACATTAACTGTCTTCATCTCCCATTTTTATGAGAGCCTGGATGTGTGGAATAAATCTATGTGAGGAGACAGCAAGTGGGGGGAGGAAGGTTTTCTCCAAGTAGTTCAACTCAATTGGGAGGTATCTTAAATTCAGTGTCGTCTTTCTTTCAGTTTAATGTGGTATACCTTCATGTGAGCTAATAACGTTTGTTTTGCTGGTAGAATTTGGCCATACAGTTTCTCTGACACCAGGTCTCAGGTACTGCACTGTTCAGTTGTGCTTCAGGTGTTCTATTAAGTAATTGTTATAAATTTCTCTCAGTGTAACTGATGCTATCTGCATGAATGGATGGGACTGTGCTAAGACTGCTATTAATTTTTTAGGTTGCTTCATTCCAGGTAAATATTTAAAGTGAATGTTTTTCCAGTACATGCAGCTATTCGGAAACAAAACACAGTATATGCAGGTGAATTCAAGCAATAAGAAGAATCGGTAACAAAATCTTTCACGGTGCCAATGAACTTTAGTAATTTTGTTGTTCTCTGAGATCAAGTAATTTTTAAATCACTGTTCTTTGAATACTACACCTTCTGTAGTTTTCTGCCCAAAGGTTCAGGCAGTATTTTTAATGTGCAATGTGCTGGGGATCCATTTTTAAAGGAATAGTTCTTCTATTTTCAGATAATTCCAGAATTTCTTAACTTTGACTCCTTGTCTGGTCAGTGAAACTGGAAGAGCCCATAAATCCCAGTGTAGCATTCAGGACATATAATTTATTCTGTGGTTATGTTCAATCATATAATAAGTCAGATATTCTAATTGTCTACCATGATAGTTGATTACTTTATCTAAAACTCTGTTTTAATTTCACTGATGCATTAATTTGTAATGAATGAAGTAATAATTTAACTTTTATCTTCTCTTAAATTTGATTAACTAAAGCATGTCAGCATTTATTAAATAAATGTATCTTTACAGACAAATGCATTGATTATCTATGGACTAAACACAATGAAGTTTTGTATGCTAGTGAGTGTTTTCTGTTTTAAGTAATCATCATTTCAACGCAGGCATGCATGTGAATAACATTGAACTCTGAGTTCTGAACTCTTCAAACCAGATGTTAACTCTAGACTCATTTGTAGCTAGGCAAGCTCAGATTCTCTAGAAATTGATAGTGGTGAGGTAGTAAGCAGTGCACTTTTCTCTAATGGCATATTTAAATAGTGAGTCATGTTAACACATTAACTACCTAATGGTGTTGTAAAGCATATAAACATTCCTTGCAGTCATGTTTGTTTCTGCATACAAAAAATTTGTCATATAAATGACTAGAAATTCAGTCATCCATGTGCTTTGCATCAATACCAGCTTCTGTTCTAGAGTAATGAATGAGAGTTGATGGTTTTCTCATGAAAAAGAAAACTCAAGATCTGTTAATGTACCCTTAAAAAAAAGGTGCTTTTTGTTTGCTGTAACCAGATTTCATTGTGACTAGTGTGTGATCTACCTGCCTAGCCTTTTCTAAGATAAATTTCTGATGTTCCTTTGCTATATCCCTTTACATTGTTAGAAGGGAGCAAGAGCTCAAAGCCTAGGTCACTGCAATTTTTGTGAAGAATTAACTGATGTATTTGTGCATGAACCAGTAAATACAGATGTCCTTGGACAGCATGGGGAGGTTCATTTCAATGGTTTTCCTGTATGTGTATCCCACTCCCTGAGCCTCTTGTTCCTCAGCATCTTTTTAGCAGCTCCATTTATACAGTTGTACCTTTTATGAGTGACTGAATAGCCACCTATTCCTATAAATTCATTTGTCTTTTTGGTTCAGCTGTTCCTCAAGCTTCTAGTTCAATATATCTTTCAGTTGCCTTAATGTTTGTAGTTTCAGAAAAACTCTTAGCATGTTAACCTTGCACCTGTATTGCTCAGTCATTACTTGCAATTCAAAATTTTTAGCTGTACATCAGTGTGTTTTGGGGAGTTTTGGAGCTCAAATGTTACAGTCCAGAATTATTGCCAAAAGCACATTTAGAAATCTGTACTTCGTTTGTAAGTGGTGAAATTATGGGAAGTGCCAGTCTAAAGTATCTGGTAAACCTGTATCTCCAGCAGGGGTGTGCCCTGCAGAAGGGGTACGCCCTTTCCACAGACACTGGATCCTGCAGTTTTGTGACTCTACAACTGCTGATGTACAAATGCTTGTGAATAACAGTCATTTTTATCTATGTATGTCTTGATTAGTATGACTATGCAAATCTGTGGATACCCATTCGGGTGACTAAGTTTCATTATATGGATTTGCATGTGCAAAAAGACAAGTTTGTTTCTGGCATAGTGGTGCCTTGATTGCCTGCAGCTGCTGAATTTGCATGTGCCTTGGATATTGATCATGGTCATTTGTAAAAATGCAAAGGCATTTATTCAAAGTTCATAAATAGCTTGTAATTTTCCATTTAATGATTAGAACATGAAACCATGAAAACTCATTTAACAAGCGTGTCCAAAGCAAGCTAAGACATGGGTCTAGTTTAATTCCTAATCTTACAAATTAAATCATGTTGTATTTGACTCCTTCACAACATAGTTCTTGGCATCCCTTCCCTTGGTTTACCAAGGCTGTAAGACAGTATACGGTTTAGTATTCCTTTTGGTTAAGTTAGTAGAAAGGTGTCCTCAAGAAGGATAGGAATTAACTAACTCATGATACATTAGGGAACTTGTTCTTTCTCCCTTCCTCATCACTGTATTGCATGTTTTCCTTTATGGGCCTTCATTTCATTACTGTTTCATGACATGATTTGCCATAATGCAAATTTTTAATATATTTTTATATCCTGCATACTGATTGTATGAAGCATTTAAACCTATAAAACTCAATTGAGGACTGTTTGTTTGGATTTTTCAGTGGAGAATGAAGGAGAAGAGAAAGAAGGGAAAAAGTGATTATTTTTGGAACATGCAGCATTATTTTAGTATTTGATATATAAATATAAAGTATTTTGAACTCTGCTGTTGAAAATCCCTGTATGAAGTAAGTCAGAATTGTTAACCTCATCTCATCATTGGGGAGGCTGAAGTACACAGAGAAATGATTTGCCGAAGGTCCCTCTCAGGCCAGTGGCAGAGTTGAAAATAAAACCTGTGTTTTATGAGTTGAGTTCATTGCTCAGTCTATGACACTATCACTCTGAAGAGAAACCAGGGTAGAAATGGAAAGTACATACAAACAGCGATGCAGTCAAAATGATATAAAGCTCTTTTCAATTCCCAGAGATACATTGCTAGAGATAGAGTTTGTTAACGTTATATAAAATAATTTGCTTACAATGTTGAAAGGCTAAAGCTGTTAAGTAAAGAAACTTGCTGCAAATCAGTGGTTAATAAACCAGTACTTGTTTTAAATATTAAAATAATAAAACTACCTCTACTTTTTATCAGGTCTCCATGTTTGAGTACATATCCAAGAATCAATCAAACGTCCCCTTTACTGGTGATTAGTTGTGCATGAGAAGGGCAGCCTAGGGGTCAGAAAGAGAAGAAATGTGCTGTTTTTTGACAATCTGCATTGACAAGCATGTGAGCAGATTGCTGCTAAGAATCTTGCAGATCAAGGTTTGTTTACAGCAGCTCAGCCAGGCACACCTAATAGGGCAATGCCACAAGTCCAGTGCTTGATGTTACTGAAGATGACTTTTTGGAGTTGAAAGTGGAAGGTGATGTTTTGTTAAAAAACAACAACAACAACAACAAAGTTTTTATTTGGATCTCATTTGGAAATATTTTACTGTTAATAAAATTCAGTTCATTACCCGTGTAGGTGGGAATCTGATTGCACTATGTACATCACATCAGCAGCATTATATATTTCAAATGAAAATATATTTCTGTATTAATCAGATGTATGACAGTCGTGCCCAGTGGTATTGCATATCTTTTGGGGTCATCAAACTACAGACAGGAGAAGCTGAGACTACTGAGCTCTTTAAGTATCAAAATATGTTATCTGAGGTGATTCTGGGATAAACTGCTGGTGCATAGTTTCTGCTTTCTTCTTCCACATTCCTTAAGATTTTTCAGTTAAAAAAAAATATTGTGCCTGATTCATCAAAGTACTTAAATATGTACCTAAAATTATGCCTAGTTTAATTAGTTCCATTTATAGTTGTTCTAATCAAATGCATAAACTTTTTAACATACTGCTGTTATATACTAGATCAGGGCTTTGAGAAGAGAAACAGATCCATATGGAAATTATTTAACTGCATAGAATTTCAGTCTGTAATTCAAAAGCTTCCTGCTATGTTCAAAGACCAAACCACCAAGTACTTTTCAAATAATAAGTTGATATGCACATATTTCTGAAGGGTTTTAAGATGTTTAATCTAGCAGAAAATTACTATCTGGCGGACAACAGGGAAAAAGCGTAACAAATTTTTATTTTAATTATTTTTTTTAAATGTAGACAATTACAGTTAGACAAGAATAAAGCAATATAGTGAGCTAATGAAAGGAGTGGAGGTGCTTCCTGACTTTCACTAAAATTAGCTTGATGTGTAGCTAGTACAGATGTTATTACCTATATATAGTATTTTTCCTGTTAGATTTAGGCAGTAAAATCATTCCTTTAAATAATAATACTCCTATCTTCTCATTCTTACTGTAAAGTTGTAAATAGTTAATGAAGTAATGTTGCTTGGTTATGAGGCAATGGGCAAGTTCTTAAAGTTGGCAGTAATCTGCAAAGTGGGTCTGTACCAATTTCCTGTACTCGAACAGTGTATGCAAGAGTTTGCTACTAATGCTGTTTTTCTAACGGTACCAGCAGGGCACTCTTCTAGAAGGTAAAGATTGTAGTTCAGATTCTCTGCAAGAGTATTCCTTCCCATTAAATATTTTTGTTTGTACTATAGTGCATTCAGAGTGTGTGTGTGTGTACACATGCATCAGGAGAGTGAGGAATCCTCCCAGATGGAGATTACTTCAGGCCGCTATATGGCCCAGAAAATCAAAATAAGCACTAGAGTTACATAACAGCTTTTTGACCTAACATTATTTTATTGTTGCAGTGATCTAGAAGGGATGAGGCGTGTGGATTTTTGTGTTTTGTCTGTGCAGCTTTTTTTCCATTTGGATGAAAGGACAACACTAGATCAGTAAAATAATTTCTAGGAAAAAAAAAAAAAGATTTCAGCAGCATTATGTCTGGGGAATAAAGTGGCTGCCTAGAGTGGAGACAAAGAATTAAACTCTATCCAGTGGTGAGCTAGGTGTAATTCCATTAATAAATCTAATAAAGTTGCAACTGGAGTGTTTATCCCCACTTTTGGTTTATTAAAAAGGTGTTATAGGTAAACTATTTACAGCAACTTAAAAATTTATAATAGTTAGGATGACTGTATGTACAACCTGTTTCATGTGTTAAGTGAAGGAAGTGCAGGGTTTTCTTCTTAGATGGAGGTGTCAGTGGGAGGGAGAAGGAGGAAGGATTACAGAAATTTGGCTCTGTATTTACTACTGAGAATGGTAGGATTTACTATGGGATAACTAACCCATGTTAGCTATCCTTCAGCAAAATCCCTGTGGAGGCTAATCTGAATGGAAATGCAGTGTTCTTCCCAGAAAAAGGCAAACGCATGTAGGCGTTCATTCATTCAAGGCTGGTTATTCATGTTCTACTTGTTATTCACATTCTACCTGAATTATCTGTCAAATCTAAGGCAAGTTCTTGCATGTAAGAGCTGCTTGATTGGATGTCCCTCGCAAAGGGATAACAGTCTCCTCTCCATGTTCATGGATATGATACTGTGGAAAGGTGTATCTGTATTGTGCTACACTGGCCCACATGAATTTATCAGCTTGCATGTCAGCATTACGCTCCAATGACTAGTATATATGTATCTGTGGCATACACTGATCTAGTGTGATATAAAATTATATCCTTGGAGCTCTTCTAATTTTCACTGATACACCCTGAAGAGAAACCTGGGCGTCTGATTGTGCAGCACACATGCATCAAGTGTGACACGTTGTGGCACATTAGCCTTCTCATTCTCCTCCTTACACATAGAAATCCATATCATATTGAGGAACCTGCAGGCAGCACAGGATATTGTGGAAGTATATGAACAAAACCATGAGCTCCAAAGCAGGAGTTTCTCCTACAGGTGTTGTAAACAGTTCTTACCTAGAATCATCATCTCTTCTAACCTTGAAAATAATTCCCACAGTGTGGAGAGCTATTGAAAAAGACTCTGGCAGAAATTATTTGCTTCCAGCATGGAAGTGGCAAATACACATGCACAAAAAAGTAACCTTAAATGAAGGGTAAAATTCTGGCTCATTGCAAGTCACTGATAAAACTTTCAGGTTGCAGTCTCATAAAATAAGCCTTAAAGCATTGTGCTAAAATGAGTATTTTAAGAAAAGTTAAAGAAAACCAACCAGAAAAAAGCCTTTCTGGAGCAGTTAATGGAAAATGTTGCAAAAGAAACACTGTGACCTTGAGATGTAACATAGTTAAATATCCCATTTCCAGAAGTGTTTCTAGAAGCAAATCTGACACTGTAGGAATATAGGCCATGTCCTATATTCTAGAAGGGGTTGTCTTATTCTCCTTTGGATTTGGCAGACTGGGGAGGTATAAGACTGCATCATAGTAAGGAAAGGACTGAATCCATGCGGATACCATGTAGCTGTTGCAACACTGTCTTAGGCTGTAATGCAAAGATACGTGATGAGTCTATCCTGTTCCTCCATGTAACGATATGGTAACTAGGGTCCTCATTAGAAAGAGAAATGAATTGGTGTTCACTAACTCCATTTGCAGGTGTCCTTTGAATAATGGCTAGAGATACATTTTCTTTAGAAAGCACAACCTTTTGGCAACCTACATGAAGATTTTTTTCCCTACTCATTTAGGTTGACAAGACAACAAAGAAATTAATAGTTTGTAAATAATATTACCTGCAGAGTTGTTGAACTGCGATTTAAGTTTTTGCTATTTTGCTGTGCTGGCAAATTTACGAGCCCTCTGGGAATAACTTGCCTTAGCTTTTTGGTAGGTCATTTGTAATGAGGACATTTCCCTGCATGCCATTCAAACACACAATGACAATCACCAGTGGAAGGAAGCATTCATTATTGCTATGGTATGGCCCATGCCAATAAATTCTGGTGCTACTGTTAATCAGCCTTGCATATTGCACAGAAAGTATCCCCTGGCCTCTTCCTGATTAGAGTTCAGATCAGCTGTATAAACATTCAAGGAACAAATCATCCTAATTACAAGGTATTTAGAAAGCTAGGAAGATGGATTGATATTTGTTGTTCTTTGAACTTTAGAATTACTCTGATAATCAGTTTGTTTTTTGGGTTTTTTTTTTTTGTTTGTTTGTTTTAAGGTTAGAAAAAGTTTAGGCTCTGCAGTTGCATCTGGAGTGCAAATATGCAGCCCACAGAATGCTGGCAACCTTAGTGGGGCTTGATATGACTCTACTGAGTGCTCTGAGATCTGGTGAAGAGCACTGTAAAAGAACCAGGTCGGGTTTATTGCATGAGGACTTTTCTTATATCTTCTCATTACATTTGAGGAAGGATTTGTGCCCTTTTCAAAACATTAAAGCCAAAGCATGTGTCAGCAACCTTGATCTCCACAGTTCTACATCAAGTTCTCATTTTGAATGGCCTTTTCTCCACTTACCTAGGATTAGTATAGTATAATCTTCTTTTTTTTTTTTTCTTGATTTTTCTTTCTCTTGATTTACACTTATTTCCATTTTGGTGAACTATACATTTCTGGTGGGTTCCAGAATCATAATTATAGATCAAGTAGGTTAGAAAATGTAGAACTAGGACTAGGAGGAACCATGAGTGATCATAGAGTCCATCTTGTCATGCGAAGGAGGATTACGTATACCTAGACTGTTCTTGGTAGATATCTTGTTGAAACTCATTCTTAAAAACCTCCAGTGAAGAAGTGTCTGCAACCTCCTATGATTACCTGGCTGCTGAGAAACTCCCAAGGCAACCTATCTGAATATTCAGTTCCTGACACCTTAAGTCTTAGCCCTTAGTTTGAAGGGCAGCTCCCAGATGTAGTTCCACAAGCAGTGCTCTTGCTCGATGCATGTAGGACATTGTGTGCAGTGAATCTGAACTCACTGAGCACGCTAGTGCACATACCTGCAGCTGTACATAAGATGTTCCAGGTTTTCTTGAATCTTAAAGTGACCTAGCTCTCTTTAAGATTCATCCATGCTTATGTCATGGTTAGACAGGCGGGGAAGACTAGAGGTTTTTTTGTTTTGGAGGATTTTGCCTAGTATCCAGCTTAAATTTTCTCTTTTGCAATTTAAAGTTTAAAATTTCTTCTTGTATTCTCTTCAGCTGTCATAGAAAATGATCTTTACTACAATGTTGTCGTACTAGAAAGTAGTACTTTAGTGCAAAGTTGTACTACTACTACTTCACTACAAAGTTTTCTTTACTACAATGCTTGGAAGACTGTTGTCATGCATGTGTTTCTCTCATCCCTTCTTTCTTGTTCTTCTCTTTTTCTCGCAGAAATGAACCTACTTCCTTTGGTTAAGATTCTAAGCAGAGTATGTTTTCCACCCTCTCTACTACTTTCTAACCCTCTCTACTAACTTTCAAAGCATGCAGCCCAAAACTAGATGCAGGATGCCAAATGACATCTTACCCGCACAAAGTAAACACAGAATAAACGTCTCCTATTTCTGGTGTATGGCTCTTCTCTTAACATAGTCTACGGGCAGATGCTTCACTCTGAACTGCTAGAATATCTTCTTCCACAGTATTCTGTGAACATTTCCACGCACTGGTGTTTTTAACCAGCTGTGCATTCATTTTATGTAATGTTTCACCCAGAACATATTTTCTTAATTTGTTTCAAAGAACGTTTGGCAGGACCATGACAAAACCTTACTAAAGTTAAATTACATTGTATGTATGTTTTGTTAATCTCTCCAAGAAGAACATTAGGCTTGGTGACTTGGCTTAAGGTGAATTGTTTTTGAGTAACTGATGTTGTAATCTGTGTGGTGTGTTTTTTTTTTTTAACCTCAGTATGACTTAATTAGATATAAATTGATTGTTTGATAACTGTTTAGTATCTTTCCAGGAATCAAATTAATCAGATTGGTATTCAGCTCCAGTCAGTTCTTATTCCTCTTTTTAAAGAGATTTGGCCTTCTTTAATTCTCTTGGATTCTAAATCTTCTTGAGAAATTCCTGAAGACTGCTAATGCTGAGAGATTGCTTTGACTGATTCCTTAAGTATTCTAGGGAAAATTTCTCTTTTCTGGCTTTTTATCTATCCCAATATTAAAATAAATTGCATTGAACATCTGGTCACAATTGACCCTTTTTGTGAAGACTGGAAGCATTGAATATTACTACATGAAATTGTTTTCTCTGTGTTATCTCTCTTCCTCCATTATCTAAGTCTCCCAGTTATTTCTGATCTGTGACTTTGGTACACGGAAATCTTCCTGTACATTTTTGTGTACCACGATATCAATGACTGTGACTGCTTTCAGCTGCTCTGTAATAAGTCCTGTATGTGCAAGCAAAGAGATATTCCTGCAGCTTTCTCCCTTCTGTTGCGCAGAGATGGCAGCAGTGGAGTCTTCTAGCTCTGTGTTGGACTGCAGAGGCATGAAGGAGTTTGGCCTTTGGGCATCAAACGCTCCTGCTTCGTGGTTCTCCATCTCATGCAGGGAAAAGACGGCGGAGGGCTACTTTTTTTTTTTAAACTCTGAAGTAGATTGTATATCCGCAGTGTCACCTTATCACCTGGTCTTCCTGGCTGACCAGCCTGACATTTTCCGGAAGTTGTTGGAGTCTGCTTATTCTTAGTATTACTATCTTCATTCTGCCATTCGCAGGTCATCATCATTCTTGTGACTTAAGTGTTTGGAGGTTTTTTCACTTGCATTAAATTACCTTTCACCTTTTGATTTTTCAAACAGTGTTTTCTGTTTGCTGAGTGAGGAGGATCCATGACACTATTTCATCCTGCTGAAGTGAAGCCAGTGTTTTAGCAGCTGCTAAAGCTGTTGAAATCTGCTAAAGCTGTTGAATCTTACCTCAGCAAATATGCTAGTTGCTTGACTATTTTATTTATTTATTTATTTATTTGACTGAAGCAGGCAGCACTGAAAAAGTAAATGTGATGATTTTATACCTTTAGTTGCGATTCTGAGCCAGCCCCTCATAGGAGATGAATGAGGTTAACGCACAGTACCTTCAGAACTATTGTTTCTGACTATCTGTGGGCTAGAGCAAAAAATGCGGTGTTGGTTTATATTCTTTTAGCAGGTTAACTTTGCAGCCATAGGGCTGGAGAGCTTTTTTTCTGCTTTTAAACATAAGCTTAGATTTCAGAATACTATTAATCAGCAGCTTTAAAGGGAAGGATACTTATGCAGCTGTATAATCACATTATATACAAGACACTGATCTTGAGACACAGTATATTTAAAACAGACAGAGTTGGCAATTATATTACTTTAAACTTGTAGGTCATTTTAAAATCCAGCATTTAATACTGGTATTACAGGAAGCTGGTTCTTCACATACTAAGAGCTTACACTTGCAAAATTGTTCTAAAATACAACCCTACCCCCCAGCACCAGTCTCTTGGCTACCACTCTGAATTTGCTTTTTATACCATTACATTAATAAGAGCCTTGTTATCACTTGGACAGTCTACTTCAGCCTTCTGGCCACTCAGAGAAGGCTCAGATCCTTGGAGTATGATCTGTTACCATTTGGCTCCTGAGGTTCACAGTTGTGTCCTGAGGAATTGATGGTGTGAGATTCCTGTTTCACACTTGCTTTCAGGAAACAGAAGTTGGCCAGTTTAGAACTGTGCCTTGTCTTTCCAGTGTTATATTGTACTAAACTATTTACAAGCCAACATGGTGTTATTTCATGCAGCTTCTGAATTTGATATTGGCCAACACTGACTCTCTCTTGTTACTATAATTTTACCTTTTTAGTGTGATTCATATTATTTTATCTAACTTCCTTCAAATTTCAGTACACTCAGTTCAGGCTTATGCTGTTGATGTCTGCCTAAATCATAGCTCATAGCTCATGCCTGGATGTATATGTGTCATTATTTTATTATTTAAAAAAAAAACTCATTAAATCTGTCACTCTAGGATAAAAATATTCTGGAAAAATGACAAAGATAAGAAATGAAGGGTCAAAGCATGTAAAATAAAAGCAAATTCAGAAGCAGAATACATATAAGAATTGTAAGACTAAGACGCTATTTGGATTTGCTCTGCAGTGCTTTGTAATATTGTTTTAACCCACTTTCCCACACTTTGTTCATTTCCTTTTGAATGCTTACCATGACCAAACTATACAGATAAATTATTTTCTATTGGATCATTTTTTACTTTATTTTTGGACTTAACTGGACCATTGAATAACAGGTACATTTGTGACTGTAGGCTGTAGTTACATCCCATTGATAAATGGCTGAATAGAATTATTTAGGTTGAAAAATGACCTCTGGAGGTTTTGTCTAAACCTCCCATTCAAAGCAGGACCAACTTCCAAATTAGATCCAAGTTACCGTAAGGAGGAAAACAGTGTCATAAAACATACTCGGTTTTGATATTGTTATATATGCTAAGCATTTATGGGACACATCCATAAAGGGTATTATTATAACATGCGGGTGTATACACTTTTCACTTGTTTATAGAGGTTTTCTTGAAATGTTTTCAGGTGACTTCTGGAGTTCACTGTGCCTGAGTGTAGGTGGTGGGGTCCCTGGAGAGTTTACTGTAGTAGACACATGAGAGGTGCTAATGCATATCTTGTTATCATAGACAAAATGAAGAGATCTTAGGTCCTCTGTAACTGTTCTTTCTTTTCCTGATTTTTTTTTTTTTGATTATCCTATTCTGGATGAGTTTGTCTCAGATATAATCTGCTGTCCATATTTGTATTCCTATTTTTCTGCTATCTAGGGATTGTCTATTTGGAAGCTATTGTTGTCAAAATTATTCTTCTAAAATGAGTAATGGTGGGTATCTCCAAACAGTGCTTCCACATGGTATAGCTATTGTCTGCATCGCCAGATCACAACAATATTCCTGTTTTTCCACCACATTTCTGGTGGTGTCCTCTTTAGACATGCGACCCTTTGTTTGCCACTGAATTAATCTCTCTTTTTCTGAATGGGAATTGCTTAATCAAAGGGCCAAGCAGCAGGGAGCATTTCTGACTGTTTTTATAACGTTTGTTGGTATTTCTTTTGTAATCTCAGTAGGTATTTCCATCAAGCAAAAGGGAATATAGCTTTTTAGCCTATTTAGGTGGCCTGCTTTCATGTTGTTAAGATGCCACTGTCCGTACTCTGCAACATGCCTGGTTCAGATGGAGAAATTGCAGCATGAAATGGCAACAACAGTCCCTCTCTTCTGAAGAATCTTTTTTGTGTGCATTCCTCCTTTTCTTTAGCTGCAATTTGGATGCACTCCCGTAGTTCCTGCTAGGAGGCTGAGGTTGCCAGCACAAGTCATCCATTACTGTACTTAAAAGAATTCATCTTCATTCCCAGTGATCCCTTGCAGGCATTATAGTTCCCTCTTATCAGCATTTCTGACCAAAAGCACCAAGGTTGATTCAAATCTCAGAGTATATTGCCCAAGTAACTGAATCATCCTGATGCCGGCCTCCTGATTTCTAATTTTCATACATTACAGTTTGGTTTTGGATTTGTTTTTACCTTGTTAAATACTTAATAGTTCAAATGCTAATAGTCTTCTCGCAAGAAAATTTCAAACCTATCTTGAATGGTTATTGTGTTACTTACAAGAACATTTGTTGGAATAACTACTCTCCAAGGCCTAATTTCAGACAATAACTTTTATTTAATTTTTTTCCTCTTTGCAGGTTCACTAACTCCAGTCACCTGTGATTTAAAGCGTCTGATCAGAACCTACCTCAGCCTAAATGTTTCTGTTGTGAAGATCTGTCCGTGGAATGAAAACAAACATTGCTCTCTGCAATTCTCCGTACACAAGGTAATGATTGATAATTTCAAAAGCATCTTTAATGGCCAAGGAGGATGTTGGTATCATCCATAAATACACTCTTCTAAGGAACTCGCACTCTCAAAGACACCTGCTCAGGGCTCAAATTTTGCAATTGCAAATCTGACACAGAAGAGTTTAAAACAAAGGTTTTAGGGTAAATGGCTGTAAAAAAAACCACACTAAATCATCAAATTACTCTGAGCTCACAAAAATTAAGGTGCTGCAAACTTAAAGTAATAAATTCAGTCTAGGCTCTTGATATTAAATCTTTTCATCTTTTTTTGTTTGCTTAGAGACAATAACTATGGGAAGCTATAAACATGGGGGAGCACATATGATCTGTTTTATCACAATCTGACTAATCTGAATTTTGCTACCTTGAAGATGCTGGGAGAAGTTAAACTTCTTATGCTGCCACAAATTGGCCTTAAAAGAGTCTCTGCATGGGAACTTGTGGATCCATTTTTTCCCCCAGTCAGTATTTCCTGAGCGCTCGGATGCCCCTTGACATTTTCTGATGTGACTGACAGAGCGCTTCAGTCCTGCACCATTCATCAGCTGAGGGAAGAGCCATCACACCTCCATGAGCCAAGAGGTTCCCCTTCCCTTTCCTCAGCTACTTTTTAAAAAGATCAAGAATCCCAAAATCAGACCCTTTATCTTGCCTTATGATGAGGTGCTCCCAGAATACAAGGCCTTTCCTAGAGCTTTCTTTAATTTATCAGAATAGATTTTGAAAGTCTGGGAGTAGGGAAATTAGTTCCTTCTAATAAAATGCTGCTTCAGCTTACCATAAAATAAATAAACCACTTGCCTAAATCTATAATTTATTGGTGAAGTAAGACGTAGTTACCTCAGTAGTATCTCAGTAAAGGGCAAGAAAGGAAAGTGCCAAGACTAGCTAACTAGAAATCAAGAGGGCTCTCGGGAAGAGCAAGTGTATGTCAGGTGTCAGAGAGAATTCCTTGGAGATGTGGAACTGCTATCCATGAGCTTTGTTATTGGGCTCCTCTACTACCAGTGTGCCCCCACAGCTCGGGCAGAGGCTTCAAAGTGCTGTTCTTTTCGTGTAGCGCCCTCATGTTTTGCACTTAATTTGCTACTTAAATGTCAGTACATTTTTTAACACAGAACTAGTACCTGCTTTGATTAGAAAACAGAAATGGATTTGTTTCAGTGAGTCTTTCCTGTCCCTGCAGACTGCAGTTCTAACTTCTACAATGATGATACCCTTTCCACATGGTCTAATTATTGCAGAATGTCCCTTGCCACCTTAGTGAAAAGAAAAAAGAAAATACATTAAAGTAGCTGAGAGCCAGTCTTGCTGACAGTTTATTCTTCTATGTCCCTGAAGTTTCCCTTTCATGCTAACCATTTAAAAGAGGCACAGGTTGGAAACAAAGCTAATGAGTAGAACTGGAGAGACTTCTTCTGTAATATTTAACTGTTCTTCCAGCAGCCTATTTCTCCAATATGACCTGGAAGCACAGAATGATTTGCTTCCTTTATGGCACTATAACTCTGAAGTTACAGCTTTGAGAGACAAGACCTGAACCCAGGAACTCTTTTCTATTTTGTATTTTGGAATGTAGTTAAACGTAAAATTAAGGGAAAAAATTAATAACACAGAGAAAGAGCTAGTTAGCCAGTTTAGAAAAGCTGCAGCTCTGTCCCACAAGTGTGATGCACCAATTTTCCGTATCTGTTTTGTAGTATTAATGAACAATATATTTATAGCAGGTAAGCATATATGAAAGTATATATTTATTCATTTATTTATTTATTCCTAAATTTGTCACCTTTTTTGTGGTCAGGACTGAACTTGGATCACTGCACCACCAATACAACAATATTTCGTATAATACCCTTTCAGAAGAGAACAAAAAGCAAATGTTTTTAAGGACTGAAAGAAATGGGTTGTAAGTTGTTCTAACAAATAGGTATTACTCTAGTAACTCAATTAACCATAAAAAAGTACTTCTTAAGATCTGAGTATTTCTTTATATCAAGGCAATCAAAAGAACTCAATAATACTTTAGTACACAATTAATTTTCTTCCTTTAATAAAGGTAGTTTCTCTAATAATATAAGCCATCAAATCAGAGCAAGTCTACAAACAGTGTTATTGTTAGGGGAACTTTCTGAAATAGAATGAACTCTAGGAGTTAATATAGGGTTACAGATTTTGTCTATTTCTTTTAATATCAAAAATAAAAACAGCTAAGTGACATTGAACGCTTACAGTTATCAACAGTCTATTGGATGCCTATTGGTTTTAAAGACCAACCTGTTTTATAATAAGTTAGCATTAGGAAGTGTATATTTATACTCTAAAAGGCACCTATGCCATCCGATATTTCTTCTCATATTTGAAGGAAAAAAAAGAAATTTATGGGGGTTGTAGAAGAATATGTATTTATATATCAAATATGGAGCTGAGAGTCAAATCCAGGTTCCACTCCTTTTTTCCATGGACTTGCAGAATAGTATGAGGAAAGATACAACATGGTTAAGACTTTTGCCAATATTTAGAATAAGAATTAAAGTTAACAGTTGCACAGTTTTTTCTCTTCTCAAAAAAAAAAAAAAAAGTTTTCTTAACATGGTCAGGGAGTACACTATAATGCTGTCATCTTAACAGTAAGCAGACCAAGAATTCTGACTCCTGAACTGCTTTTCTTAGTCTCCAGTTACTAACATTATTGCCTTCTCAGAATTTCTTTTGTGTTGGATTTCTATATTTTTTTCTTGTTAAATGTCACTGACTTTCAGTTGCTGCTGAAGCATTTTGTTCGTGGTTCTGACTTTGACCCTTCAGAAAAGCCTTTTCATGTTATAATTTTATTGTACTTAACACATCACTGATATTTCCTTAACAGAAATGTTTTGCCTTTTCCTTTAAAAAAAAAAAGAAAGAAAGAAAGAGTGACTGTGTGAAAATCCTGGATGCAGTGTTCTTTCAGGTACAATAAGCATAAACACTGGTCATGTACTGAGACATTTCATATAAATTATTCAAATGTCATGGCTCTTACCTTTCTGTTTTTATAGCATAGTGTTTGTAAGCTTTGGAACCAAGGGCCTGGATTTTTTACAGCTGAAACTTGGAAAGTGAAAGAGCCCCACTACCTTGGTAGTTGTGTCCCCAAAGAGTGCACTGCTTCCTGCAGACTCTGAATTAAGCCATAGTTTTTCAGAAGTGGGACAGGAGACCATCACAGCCAGGAGTACTGAGAAATAGTGACCTGGTTCACAAACTGTAAACTTAAACTTATGCTCCCTGGACTGTCCTCAGCATTGCTTATATCCCTGCTCTGACCACATGCCCAGTTCTGTTTACTGCCTCACTAGAATTGCAATTCCTTGTAATCCATTGCATTTTTTGCTCCCACAAGTTTGATTAATGCTGATCTAGATTAGTAGACCAGCACTGAAAAATCTACTGTAAGCCTTCACTGAGCCTTCACTGGAGATTTGGAATACCCAACATTTACAGAGCTATATACTTGTAATAAAATCAGTCCCATCAGCCAGATAATTAAGCCCATGCTTAATTTAAAACCTATGAAGTAGTTCCAATGAAATGAGACTAGTACCCCAGAAGTTAGTCATTCAGTTCTTTCAAGTCTTTTCTAGTTACTCAGACTACAGTAGAATAAAGTAGTTTTTTTCTGAACTGGAAGCCAGTTTCATGTTCTGATATGCGTGCTCTGATATTGAATATGTAATTATATATAATAATAATATATGATGTATGTAATACATAGAACTATATGCTTCAGCACAGGACATGAACCAATTGACCTGCATTAGTTGTACTCTTGTTCAAAGCTGCTGGGATTCTAATCCATTTCTCACCGAAATCAATGAAAATGCTTTCATTGATTCAAATGTAGTTCCTTTATTTAAAAGTATAATCCTTTCCATGATAGTTTGCCGATGTTTACCCAGACATTTCCTTAGCGTAGCTTTTGGGGGGTCTTAAACTTCCTGTGTTTTGATTTTGGGTGTCAATGTTTTGTTCTTTGGTTTTGATTAGTTTTTTGAGAGTCAGAATTGTGGAAGTTTCTTACTAATCTCACCTTACCAATGATAAACATTGGAAGGAGATCAAAACAGCACTGTATCTTTTTGAAATGTATGACTTGTCATGATAATAGCATATCAGAGAATGTCAAGAATATTAAAAAAAAATAGCTTGACGCTGTTATTTGCAAGTCAAACAGTTTATTGTGAAATAAACAGCCAAAAGGAATTTAAATAAAATTCTTCAGTATAGTAGTTAAGACAAAGTATTGAGAGGGAGGGAAATCCATTCCAAATGATAAAATCCTCCTTAATGAAAGTTGTTGGTTCACATTCAGCGAGCAGACAACTGTGAAGATTTAAGACATTACTCTCACCAGCTGTTAATCATTCTTCTGCTGGTGCTTATTGCCTGTGGAGTAGAGTTGGCAAAATGTAATATATGCCTAGGTTTTGGAGACTCACAGGCCAACCTTTAATCTGTGGTTTGAATGAATATTCAGTAGACAAATGGGCATATCTTCTAATCTTTTGGGGGAAATCACCACTACCAAAAGAGCAGGGCAGATAAGCAGGGCTTAAAGTGCTATAGCAAGATTAGTTAAAGCTCTTTTCAGGAGTGGCATGTTTTATGAGAGTGACTACATCTAAACTGGGTAATCTGGGACTGCATCCCAAGACCGGCTGATTCCCCCAGCCATATCCCCTCTCCAGTGTTGGGGATGGGACACAAGTACACATTATTTTTCACCTCCACTCCTGCATTCCTGGTATCAATAGTGAGAAAACCAATGTTCAATATTAAAAGGGAACTTCAGTGTTCTCTGGCTATTTAATTTATTTTGGGCCTAAAATTAAATACAATGACTTCATGGGGACTTTTATTTACTACTACTTATTGTTTTCTGTAATTCCCAGTTTCCTTTAGAGCAGAAGTAAAAGAAATTGGGCAAGAGAGTCATTTGGGGCATTTGAGCTCAAGTGAGTTAGTCATATGTTGAAGAAAAGGCAAGAAGTTTGTCAAGTAGTATTTCAAATGCAAGGGCCAAAATCCTTGACTTGTTGCAAGCTGTTGTAATTCAACCTTTTTTCAATGAGGCTATGCTAATTCTTGCTGACTGATAATCTGTTTCCTCAGCAGACTGACCTCACTTGTAGAGTGGGCTTAATGTTCATGCTAGTTAACAAGCTGTAACAGGTAATGTCCATGATATTTGTTTTGCATCCTTCCTGAATTCAGTGGTAGTTTTAACATAGCTCTGTAGTGTGGAAGAATAGAATTTTTCAAAAGCATTGGGCATGATCATGAGCCAAAGGTCCGTTTTTCAAATATAACTTATTCATACAAGAAGTTTTGGTTCATCAGTTTCTCAGGAATATCCAAATCAAAAGAACAAGCATCAGTGAGTGCAGGGTCGTGACAATGAAATCAAGGTGGCAAGCAGTTCTTTCAAACTGGCAGGAGCAGAAATAGAATAACTAAGAAAGGTGTTAGATTGTTCTGCCTTCGAATGGGAGTTTCGGTAGAGGTTTTAATAAAACAAGTTTACCATGAGACATTCAACATCTTTAGGCACTGAGTCTTCAGGAGCAAATTGGAGAAAAGGTTTCTAATACAGAGGAGAGTGTACAGAGAAGGCTATGCTAGAGGGGAACAGAGGATATGGCCTTTTTGACCTGCTCTGCTGTCCTGCTAACATCAGAAGTTCCAAGGATACTTGAAAACGATGGTATAAGCTATAAATATACTACCTGGTTCATGGAGTGTTCTAAAACTATAGTTGCTGTCCTCAGCTGCTCATTTCCTAGTTGCTTCAGAAAGTCGGAGGCAGTAGCAACCACCAGTCATTTGCCAAAAAGCATCTTGAATGGGGTAGGAACAAACTGTAAAAATGAGGACAGAATAGGGACCTGAATTTTAACAACCATTGTCTCCGGTTTTTGTATCTGTGGCTGTGACATCTGATTTGCAATTTGGGAACTTTGCTGTGATGGCACAAGAAAGTCTGCGTGTAATGAGGAAGAGTTTAAAGTTTCTCATATGCTGTTCTGTGCTGAGAGAACTGGCAGCTGGCCACGCTGCTTTCTTACTGTAAAGAGCCAAGACAGAAAGCTGATATTACGCCAGTGCCAGTTTTTCTGTTTTGTGTTTTTTCTCCACAAGTGCTGTGCTGAGCTCATTTTGAGCTATCTTTTGTATTGTATTAAAAATATGCCGGAGTTATGGAGATTATTCTGAACACCTGCTTCTGAGCACAACCATGCCATGTTTTATATAAAAGGATCCCAAAGCATTTTACAAGCTGGGAATCTTGCCCCAAATCTTAAATCACATGAGCACTCAGCAGGGAGCTGGCTCCTCTCAGTTCCATGAGCCTCTCTGTGTGCTGAAGGCCTGCTAGAGCCAGCCTTCCTCTGAAGTGCAGAGCAAAGCCATGCCACACTGCAGGCCAGCTCCTGGGAGCAAACTGGGCCTGAGAGCGAAAGCCATAGATGCCTGTCGAGAGCGAGAGGTATCGATGGTGATCGGCAGGGATCGATATCGACTGTTAACCGATACCTACGGAGACCTAGTGCTATTGATCCCTAGGAGGAGGTATGGAAAGCGCCGGGCCTTGGTGCCTCTCGAGATCGAGAGGTATCGATGCGTACCGAGAAGCATGGCTAGCTAGGGGTGTGGTGCCCTAGTAATACGCATGGAAATGAATACTCATCGAGGCCTGTCGCTATCAAAAATGGTCAATGGCGATAGGCAGAGGTGCCTTCCTAAAAAGCTGGTTGGATGATAAGGCTCAGTGAGCAGTGGTTAACAGGTCATTTGGCCGGGAGGGTTATTACAGCTGGAGTTCCTCAGGGGTCTGTGTTAAGACCTGTCCTATTTAGTATCTTTATCCATGGCAAGGCAGAGGCAACAGAGTGCACTCTCAAGCTTGCAGATGACACCAGACTGGGCGGGGAACTGTCAATATGTTCGAGGGCCGGACATTCAGGACCATTCACAGGGACCTAGACAGGCTGAAGGAACAGGCTGACAGGAACCTTACGAAATTCAAATGGAAAAGTGCGAAGTCCTGCACGTGGGAAGAAAGAACCCCTTGCAACATACAGGCTGAGGACTGACCGGCTGGGGAGCAGCTCTGCAGAAAAGGCCCTCGAGGTCCCGGTGAACAGCAAGCTGAACAGGAGCCTGCAGCAGCCCTGGCAGCAAAGGAGGCTAACAGCATCCTGGGCTGTACTGACTTGAGCAAAGTCAGTAGACTGAGGGAAGTGTTTATCCCCCTCTACTCAGTGCTCATTAAGACCACATCTAGAATAACACATCCAGTTTTTGGCTCCACGATGCAGCAAAGACATCAAGAAACTGAAATAAGTTAAGCAGAGGGCCAATCGAACTAGTCGGGAGCTGAAACACGTGCCCTGTGAGGAGAGGCTGAGGAATTGGCTTGGTCATTCTGAAGAAGAGGGGTCTTTGGGGGACCTAAGTGCAGCTTTCCAATACCTATGAGGAGGCTATCAAGAAGAGGGAGCCAGGCTCTTCACAGCAGTGCATGGTGGGAAGACGAGAGGCAATGGGCATAAGCTGAAACAAGAAAGGTTCTGACTGGATATAAGGAAAAGCTTTTGTCATGAGGACAGCTAAGAACTGGATGATGCTGCCCAGAGGGGTTATGTAGTCTCCATCCTGGGAGGTTGTCAAACCTGGCTGGATAAATCCCTGGTCTGGCTTAGTAGCTGACTTTGCTTTGAGCAGGAGGTTGGACTAGATGACCTGCTGAGGTCCCTTCCAACATGAGTTTTCCTATGATCCTATCACTTCCCCACTCCTTAGTCCAGCAGAACCAGATGTTGGCCTGGGTTTATGTTTTCTCCCAAGGGCTACATGTTCATTCTTTTAAAGAGAGAAGTTGAGAAATAGCATTTGAAACAGTAGCCTATTGTATACAAACAGGCCTCTCTCTTTTTGGGAGGGAAAGGCCTGGGAACCTCAATAGTCACAAAGTTTTGACACTGAATTCTAATTATAGGCAGGATTTAAGATCACTTCTATCCTCTTGTTTAGCCAAGGTATCTCCCCATTCAGCATACTGTTCACTGTGAGGCACAGTCCTCCCTATATGTGAAACAGAACCACTAACATTTTGGTTTGTGGAGCCAAATAAATAGGAATTTGACGTTGCAATGCTGAACGTCACAATGCCTGGATCCCTTTGTAGCTCCAGTTCCTATTTACAGTGATTTTTTTAAGCAATCACATCAGTGCAATGCAGACTGCTTATAGGCACTGTAACCTCTGCAAAAACTAGATTTGAAAGATGAAATTACATTGGTTGAAATGCCTATTTCATTCCTTCTACTTCTACAAGTCCCTAATATACTACTATATCAAAAGTATGAACATTTCTAAAAAATTCTTAAGGCATGAACGATTGGAGAAGTAATTCTCAGTAAATCTCTGAAAAACTATTCCTGAAATTTAACCCCCAAAATGCTAAGTTTCCATCTACCTTGTCACAACTTCCTCAAAGGGCCAATATGTAGCGTATATATACAGTGTGTATTTATGTCTGCAGTACTTCAATGTCTACCTCAAATCTGAATCAGCACGTGCAGCTGTTTGCAAGCAGACCAATGTTAATTTCGGAAGACGTTCAAGAAAAGGTGAGGGAAACCCTCTGAAACAGAGTTTTCTACTTGGCTCACAATGATAGGAAGGTACTGAATCATTACACAGTTGAAAATCTCACTCTGAAGCAGGACAATGAGCGTAAAGATGGTAAATTTTAAAGAAAGTATGTCTTTCTCTCATGAAGTACAAGCACATACTACAAGAAAACTTGCTTGTTCTCATGGAGTGCAAACAAACTGCAGCCCACCTTAATCTCTTTCCTTTGTCACACCTACCATCTAGTTGTCCACCCATCCAGTCCATAATGTCCCTAATTGAATACAAGAATATTGTGGGCAAAAGAGTTGAAAGCCTTGCTAAAGTCAAGGTAAATGACATCCATTTCTCTCCTCTTGTCCATTAAATACTTGGAATTTAAGTAAAGAGAACTGTAATGATTTTACAGAATTGTAATTTTACTGTTTGTAATTACAAATATTTTAATGAAGCACGAACAGCTCCTGACAGGCTGTTGTTGGCTATGCTTGTCAGTGGACACTGATACTTGCTTACAATTGTATGAAAACACGTCTGTGTTGTAGGAAGGAATGGGAGAGGATGGCAAAAAAAAAAAAAAAGGCGGTCATTTCATAGACAATGTTATAGTATATTATGGACCACAGCATGAGTAGTATGGGCGCAAAGCATGCACCTGGGATTTCACTTCGGCGCGGTCTAAGAAACAGGAAGGTGCAAACTTGTACATGCCTTCTACATTAGAGGCTATTTTGAGACAAACTTAGTTTTTGCTCTGTCATGTGTTTGTAGAAATGCCACTCTTCCATAAAAGAATTCAAGTTTAATGAGATAGAGAAGGGGATTGAATCACTGGTGTAGGGATCAGGCTAGTCAGCTGGCTTCTAGTTCCTGCTTCAAGGACTGATTAAACAGCCACTGAATATGATGTGGTGCCCCAGTTTTTGTGTGAGTTATGCAATAGATATTTGAATTGTTCAGTATTGTCAAATGGGATATTTCTGGGTCTGCAATGGGCAGAATTGTAGATGATGAAGGAATGTTACTGTCAGAAAGAAAAAGAATAGGCGTCTGGGTGAGACAAAGTATGAGGATCATGTTTTTGGAATTAAGTATTTAAATTGAGCCTAAATTCCCTTTTTTGGTTTAGACCAAGGGCTTTGAGCCAAAGGTAATTGCTGAAACTGTCATCCCCTTGGACTTCACCCAGGACTGGGAACAAGCAGAACTTGGACAAGAAATTCTGATGAGGAACCTGGGACTGTAGAAACTGCGTATTTGCATACTGCTCTGTGGAACCTACAGGCTGTTGGGCTGTATGAAACAGAGGCAGAACCTCTGCTGTCGTGTATTCTGACATTCAGTCTGGAGAAGGGAAGAAGGCAGGATGAAAATGAGAGACCAGAAAACCTTGCCTCACATTTGTGTTGAATTTCCAAACAGCTGTCAGAACTTTGACCTTCAGCACACCTTTGAGCACTAATGCCTGTTCTTTTTTCCACACTGATTTTTGATGGGATAGCAGCTCTGCTTGCATTTTCTACCAAAAGATATTCCAAAGGAAAAGCAAGTTATCTTGTCATGCAGCTGTATGGCTACTCATTTAGGTTTGATTCTAATTTGTGAATTTCCATTCCTTTCTAGTTTTAATACAATCTCCATACTAATGTATGAAGCCCTCTGCTTAAAGGCTTGCCTATCATTTTCTCTGGAAATTACCTCAGAGTTCTTAGATATGTAAATATGAAACAGAGAACACCTGTAACCTTTCATCAGCAATTAATTAACATATCCACAACTGCAAGCCATAGTAATGCCTTAGCAAAATACTTTCAAAATCTTTAAGAGTTATAGGAATCAGTTGTGTTCTGGATGTATAAGTATAAATCCATTTAGTATCAAAGATTATATAGGAAATGGTGGATAGTTTGACTTCAATTTTAAAATTCAGGGTGTTGTTAAATGCAGGAAATGGGAAGTTGCCTCTTTAGAATTTTTATTTTCTAAAATGGGAGGACATACGTGTAAATGCAGATTTGATTTTATGCAAACTTTCTAGTCAAGTGCTTTATGTTGAACTGAATTGCATTTAGTAACTACAGACACTAGACGGATTTAAAATTTAAATGAGGAATAATTTAACAGGCTGTTGCTGCCTGTTGCCATAAAAAGTGCAGAGGTTAATGGTATGAGGAACAAAGGTCTCTACTTCCTGATTAAACCTAATCCTCTCTCAGTCTGTTTCCTGTTCTCCGTGGGGCATCATCATTTTTGCTGTGATCTGCCAAGGTAACTTTTTGTTCCTTATTGCCCCTGTGATAAAACTAATAATCTATTCTTGTATATGCAAAACTTATGATAGATGCACTGTGATTGTTTGGTGCATAAGGAATGAAGAATTAAGATTTAAGACCTAAAAGTTGCAGATAGTGGTACCATGCTGGCATTTTTACCAAGGGAAATTAGCTGATGAACTACTATTATCTTTAGTGTGGATCATGCATGCTAATATCATAATCCACTATCAAAATCATTAGAAAGAGAGGTGTGTTGAATTGCTTTACCAATATAAATATCAAAATATGAAGACTTGCTGGGCCCTGCCTAATCCCAGTTTGAGCGAGGTGATTATTTTGCTGTGTCCAGCTTGATGACAAACTGTAACCAGTTTGCAATAATGGCAGTTTTTAGACTGCCCACTTCTCATCCCATTACAATCTGAATCCAGTGATAATACGAACTATTTGTACTTCTTCCACTATTGTTTATTTTTAAATCCTATTTCAGTTGTTCACTGCATCCTTTTAGAGAGGAGTTGATTAAAAAAAAAAAATCCAAAATACCTGAGGCAGAGCATAATGGACTAATACCATGAGCAGTCAGGAATCGTGAATAAAATAACATTACAACTGCTAACAGCAGATTAGGCACACAGGATAATTCAAAGTTTTTGCCAACATGATGAACTGATTTTGACCTGTCCCTAAGGAGGTTATACTTGACTCTGAAAGCAAGAAGATTAAGCTATGTGGAGAGAGAAGGACTTATTTGACTACACACATGAATTTTCATGGTGTCATTCTTACATCATTGAAGAGTAGATAATGTAAGTAGCTGATGGTAAAAAGATTCTGACCCAGCTTCTTCTTCTTGCTTTTCTGCTTTAATTCATGCAATAAGTGTAAAAATCCAAAGGTATCTGCTTTATGCTGTAAGAATGGAAAGTTTCCAGATTTGATTCAGAAAGTGGTGGAAACCAAGGGGTGCTTTTACAAAATAGTATTTAGCTTTTGTAGAGCACTTTCCATCAAAGCTTTTACAATGTCCCAAGAGAAATTGAGTCAGGGAAATGAAACGTCTCAGAATTGTCAATCACTGAATGACAAATTCAAAGCATTTACCAGCATGTGATAGATGAGAGTAGGACTACAGATGATTATAAATACATTGATAAGCAGTTATAAATTATCTTTTAACTATTACACTTGACTGTACCAGTGTATTTTATTAATCCTTTATAAACTGTGTATGAAATGGATACTTCTTTACTACTTCTTCAAGGTATCCTATTTCTTTAAAGTATCCCTGGATTTCTGAAGAGCCAGTCACTGTTGTTGGTAATCCTTTCGTCTGTCTGGTAGAAGATCTGAATGCTGATGAGCATTCCTGTGCTGGGAAGTCACTTGTATTGGGAGGTAACTCAGAATAAAAGGTATATATTTGTCCTGTGAAAGCCTTTCCAAATTAGTTTCTGAAGCAGTGATGAATGAACTGAGGGAAGAACATGCTCTCAGTGCTTTTCTGCATAGGAAATCAGTAGTCACTTTTCATGAGCTTATGTATGGAGCATATAGAGACAGGTACAAAACACAAGGTATTAAGTATTTCAGCAAGATGAGAAATAGAAAGAGGATTTCTTTTCTTAGTGGATCAAAGCATCCTCAGTGTCTACAGCTATTTGACCCAACAGAAATGATTTGAGAATACTTTTCCACCCACCCTCCCCTACAGGATTGGGGTACTCTTTAACTGAGTATTTTTGATGTTGCAATAATGATCTTTGCAAGGTTTCTTTCTAGAAGGCATCACCTTGTCTCTTTAGTTTTATTTGAGCTTACTGCAGTCCTCTATGACAGAAACTCTTCATTTTGCACTGTTTTTACAGCACTTTACACAATGACATCTGGTCTCTGACTAGGGCTTCTAGACACATGGTCATACAAATAAGGAAAAATAACTGGGGAGATATGGCTATCTGCACTGAATAAATAGCTGACACTGCCCAATTCTTGGTATCTTTGACAATATTCTAGGATAAGACCTAAGGATTGGTAATTTTTTTAAATATAGAAATAAAAACAGTGAAAATAACAAATAATGATGAATTTTACATGTCAAAGCTCTTGGCAAAGGGAGTAGTCCCCCGCTGAGGGACTCATTGAATGGAAGTAAGTGCAGCCAGATTATCATGAATTATCTTTTTTATAGAATATGCTCCTCTGAACAGTAAAGTGAAAGATAGACCAAAATTGCATCCTAGGCCTGGTGATATAAAAGGCGTTCAAGCATCCCCTAGACTCCTGAGTGAATTTATAATGTTAATCCCAGGGTATGGCCATGTAAGAAAAGGACAGTACATGCCTCTGCACTTCAGGGTCCCAGAGCTGTAACCCAACAGACTGTGCAGCCGTGAGTAGTGATCCCCGTCGTGCTCAGCGAACAGGCAATACAAGGCAGCAGGCTTTAGTTCACAATGGCATGAAGTCAGTAGCACATGCAACTAGGCAGATGTCTATGAAACACTGCCTGCAACTTCAAAGCCACCTTTGAAAGGTTATTGTGAAACTTTTTAGAATGGGAAGAAGATAGATGGGGCTGACAGGTGTCATGGATACTTGTTGCAAGTTCAAACTGTGGCAAGACTGAACATGTGTATTATTGTGTTCTTCCATTAATATGAACATACTACTGCATCTAAGTCGGAACAAGTCAGGAGAGAGAAGTACCTTTGCTCCAGAATGGAAAAGACAGATTTGTTCTACAAGCTTCATCACCTGGAAAAAAATTGCAGTTTTCTTTGATAACAAATACTATACAGTATATGCAACAGAAAATCTGCCCACCATGGCAGAGACTGTAAGTTATTACTAACTCGGACAGTTTATCAGTGACAACTTATAAACAGAATTAAACAGAATTGCTGTCGCCCACTGCATATGAACTCAAAACTTAACAGACATCTAAAAGCTACCTAGTTCATACAGATTGAAAGCAATGTATTAAAAACAACAGCAACAAAAAGGAATTCATTTGGGGCCTTCTGATGCAGGGCAAAAGGGGGAATAAACCAGAATGGAGCAGGTGCAAGCAGCCTGGGGGTGTCACTTCTGTATTTCATATAAATATTTCACAGTGCTTGCCAATACATCATTTTAAGTCACTAGAGCTATGCTTTCTTTGCACATAATAAAGAGAGTATATCAGATAAAGTGTTTGTGGGGAGGAAGCTTAGGAAATGAGAGGAACCAAAGCTATTTTTCAAGAGGATTCCATTCCCAAAGAGCATACCTAAGTCAAGTGATGGGAATGGATAAATGCAGTGAACCAGATCAGTTGACAGCATGCTGATTGGGGAAAAACCTTTATTTCACAAAACACCTGCTTAAGAAAGTGAAACCCTCATCTCCTGCTGTCTGTGAGAATGCTGGGAAAGCAGAGGGTTCCTCATCTCTTACCGCCCCTGCAGCTCCTGGGTCACCAGGAGTAAGGCAGAACATCCAAGGTCTTGCAGCATAGCATCAATACTAAAAATGTAAATATATAAATATGTTGAATATGAGCTGTGCTTCACAGAGAACATGCACTGAGTGCCATTTGTTGTTCTCAGATGCAAATTTTATTTTAGTTATATTATATGACCAGAACAGAAAGCACTGGGAAATGTAGTTCATGACTGCAAGGATGCATGGACATCTCATAGAACATAGAAGAGAGGATCCAAGGCTCTGAGGGGGCATAAAGTAGTAAAGATGTTGCAATGAGAGAATTTTAGAGGAACCTGTTGCAAACACTGATCCTTATTTCCAGTTGTCCCTGCTGGTCCTCCTTAGAGGAGGCAGGAGCCTAATTTGCCTTTCCCTATTGCCACCTATCTAATCAGCTTGAAGCCTGTATTGCTACTTCAGTGTACACGTTTGCACATATTGTTCTATTTAATTGTTTTTGTTACTGAATATGGTTATGGTGCATTTTGATAAAATCTCAGTAAGGTGTCACCTGTAATTGCTCACTGTGGGAGAAGGAACCTCTGTAACAGAGGAAGGGAGATAATGTGTATACTGGGACAAAAAGCTGCACCAGAATTGGTTTAAGGTGCTTTGGCCAGTAAGGTATATTATGGCCCTAGAAAGAGACTTCTTAAAACTGAAGTCCATCATTGGCAGGGGTGCCAGTGTGAGTTTCTTGACTCTGCCTTGCAGTCAGGAGAAGAATTGTTTAATTATTGGCATTTAAAACATAGCACTGGTATCAAAATATGGATGCTGCATCAGACTCATTTATAGTGAGTCACTAGACAGTTCTGTATGTTGGAGACAACTTAAAATTAATACTCACCTTGGATTTGTCCAGAAGTGTAATGCACTCTGTTTTTTCTCATTACCTGACCAGGTGGTCAGTAAGTACACTGTTAATGTTATCTCCGTTATTAAAGAATGTCTCATTACAAATTCAGACACATCAGTATAATTTGTACCTTCAGGATTTGCTCATGATCACGTGTATGATTTTGTGCTCCTTTTGATTTCTTTCTTGACTCGTTAGACACAAAGCCTCCCTTGGAAGGCAAAATGTCATTTTTATCTGTAGGCTTACATCGTTTCACTGTTTTAGTGAAAGTTATAATTCTAAATAACAATACAAGTCTGCCCAGTCCTGAACCTCCCACTGCTCTCTGTTATCATGAGTGAGGCTCCTGTAGTTAAAAAACATCGTTACACAGTGCTCCCAATACTTCATGTTAGGCATATAAGCAAGCAGTAATTTTCCTATATGCTATTCTAAACTTTCTTGGAATCTCTATATTTTTGAGTTTTTTTTTTTTTAATAAAGGAACATCTATATGATGGATAGCTTGTGATTTAGACGAAAAAGCCATTTCTCTTTCACTTGAGTTTTCTTAGATTTTCTTGTCTTGCTAATTAGTAACATGCTTGGGCTTAATAATGATACTTATCATGAACTTGGAACCTTCTGTCCAAGAAGTTTTCCTTTGTAGCTATCCAAACTTTTTGAGAGCATTAGCTGAAGTGTGAGATTGAAATACAGATTACTTCAATGCACTTTATAACCCCTGTAAGTATTAATTGTTTTTTTTTAATTAATTACGTTCTCTTTTTCAGTAGTTAGGCATCTCATAGATTGGGAAATAGATATTTCAAAAATTTTGAATGTCTCATTTATGTCATACAGTATGTTGAGAGATGGAAAAAGTTCTTATGTTCATAGAAAATTATTTTTTACTGAAGTTATTAAAAATACTGATTTTTTCATTGAAAAAGCTACACCTAGATATTTCTGTTCCAAAATACTATCACAGTGCCTCACAGGAAATAGGACACATAAGAGACACAGTTCATGTGTCTTGTTTGTCTATTCTCTAGTATGGGCTGGCTGCCCTTCCAGTACCAGGAAACACTGTCACACTATAATCCCAAGGCCCTTTCTTATAAGCTAATTACTATAAACAATGCCTGTATCCATTTAAATTCCCCCTTATTCCAGCCCTTCTCCCTACCTGGGTAAAGTTATGAAGTCAAAATTCTATGGCGTATCTCCATTTCCATAGCAGCCAGCTCTGGCTTGATTATTATTTACGTATTACTTTTAGAAAAGTATAAGTTATAGCTGAGTAAATACATCATAGGTTCAGCTTCTGCAATTGATCTAGTAACATTTTCTCCTTGCAGACTGTGGTTTGAGGGTATTCAACACTGTTCTACAAATTGGCTATTTATTCTAAATCAACACTATTTCTTCTATTAAATCTCATGAGTTCCAACTGAATGAATGCACAAACATTTTGGCTTTCAACAGTGAAATTCTCTTGCTTTCTGGGTTTTCATTTCTATGAACAGTTGTGCCAGTAAGTAAGACTCTTCATTCAGATTCAAGTAGTCCTTTTCAGAGCTCTTAGTGGGATCAGGTCCAGCTACCTCAAGGGCAATCAGTCACTCCTCTAAGGCTACTACATTTAGAAGAAGCTATAGCAACAAAGATTAAGGAATCAGGATTCATTTTGCCAGATATCCAAAGAGCTATAATACGATTTTACCACATTCAGTGATTAAACTTGATCTTCAACAGAGCAGGGATCTTCTCAAATATCATCCAGAGAGGAAGTGTAAACACGAAAAAGGAAATGTGAAAATATGGATTGCCAAAAAAAGGAGAGAGGGGGAGGAATACAAGTTCTTATTAAAGTTTCTCATTCTGAATTAAATCATTTTAGTGTTGCATATTTAATTCCTTAAAATGCAATGTAGGTTTTTGATGATTTGCATGCTTATTTATTGTATGCATATTGTATGTATAATAATGCACCTCTAATTATGTACATGTTGGCTTCTTTGTTTGTTGAAAGTGTTGGTCTTGTGAATATTCAAGTTTCCTATCCTATTCCTGACAAATGTAAGTTTTTGCATTTGACAGCAAATAATGGTTGCACGGCAGGAGCTTCTGAGTATACAATGTCCCCATTCCTCAATATTCTACTAGATTTTGATCCATTAAAATGAACAAAAGAACTTCTAATAAAAAAATTCTTACAGATGAACGCAACTTTTTATACTGCTAGATGAAAGAAATATATTTTTCAAGGCAGTATGCCTACTTGTCATCTTTTTTTGTTCTCATGAATGAACCTAAAGAACCAAATAACAAACCTTGTGGCATGCCCCGATGTTGTTCTGAGAATAGTGTGTTATACTTCAGTTATGATAATATTTTCTCATTATTTTTTCACACTAGGAGCATGCTTTTAAGATCCTGCTATTATTTGGGTGTCCTACAGGATAAAGGAGCAAATTTAATTTTTATTGAAAATAAATCATAGCAAGGGAATGAAAATATTACTGGTAGGAAGTTTGGGATTTGTTTGTTCCAAAACTGAATATGTCAAATGAAAACTGCTGGATTGTGAAGAACCAGTTAGAGCTTTGAGTTCAATATCTCACAGATTGCTGGTAGTAGGAAAGAATGCCACCTGTGGCACTAATATTGAACTGACAAGAGCAATACTAGACAACATCTATTTACATTCAGAGCTAAGAAGAAATCAGACTTTAAAATAGTGTTACTGTGATTATTTCTTTTTCCACCCTTCGTGTTCTCCACCCTTCTTCAACTCTGATATCTCTCACTGCCCACTTTCTCTTGGACTTATAGCTGGAAACCAGGAGTGGCTACTTTGTAGGCATTTCAGAATAATAGATCTCATATACTTTGAAAACGTCCTGTCCTGAATTCAGAAGGGCTGAGCACTAGTAGCTTCATTTGTACTGCATGGGAGAAGCACATGTTTAGCAAAACTGGTATTTTAGCTCACCAGCTAAAATTCTGGTCAAGGTGAAGACAGAGAAAAGTGAGATGTCAGTGAGAATCAAAATGCAATGTGGAAAACCAGTGTATTCTGACAGAGTGGGTCAAGAAATTCAGCAATAGGATATCTTTTAGGAATATCAGAGTTTGTCAGTCTCTGAGTGATTGGTTAGAAAGGAAATTTTTGGTGATGGCACGCAATTACTCTGTGCATGGTAGTAAGACTGGCATTTCAAATTCTTGGAAATTTTTTACAGAAAATAGTCATTTTATAACACTAAAACTTTTTGCAGTTTTGCACTAGATTCTAGTACAAGGAGACTTCTGTCTGCAATGGTTGTGATAGAAAAGACCCATACCCTTGGTTTCAGACCAGGGACTTCTATGCAATGTGCTCACATCACATATAAGCACTCTAATAGTTTTATATGCAGTTCTCAAGTGAATGTCTATCTTTTGTGATGAGAATTTAGATAAACATTCATTTTGTAATGAAATATCCACTTTATGCAAATTTTCACTGGGGGAGAGGAACTATATTTATACATAGCTATACTATATATATGGCCATGTGCAAGATCCTGCTTCACCTCTAATTGTAAATAAAGTTGAATCTTCTTCCTTGACCCAAATTCTATGACATTCTTTGGGAATGCCCCCACTCCTCCCCACCACACTCACCAAGAAAAAACTTTAAAAGTCTCAGTTTTGTCCTTCTGTGAAAAAGGAAGGTGTTTAGTAACATGAGAAAAGTAATGGATTCGGGGGTGGAGCATGAGGGGGGCAAAGCATCAGCCATCAGCTCTGTGAGAAATTCAGGTAGCCATCACCTACGCAAAAAGCTTAAGTTACCTTTGGGGAAAGCCAAGTCCAGCAACCAGTGAACGGGACAGCAGGTATTACTGTAAAGTGTGTTCCATAGCTTACCCAACACTGTATAGGGTTTTTTGACCATAGATCTAGTATGTTCTCAAAATTTCTAATCACTTCTTTGTCCTAATACTTTTACAAAAAACTCCTCTTACGTGGAGCCCTGCCGAGACAACTACCCAGGAACTTCATTCTAGTGCATCAGGGAGCGCGAGAAGGTTTGGCATTCTTGCAGCCACAGAGACATCATGAAGACTTGACCCAACCAGATGATCTCGCTGTAGCCGTAACTTAAACGTCTCCAAATGCCTCACTCTAGAAAGGAAATAACAATTTTATTGATTTACTCATCGTTTAGGAAGTTGTGGGGACTTGAAGCCAAGTCTCCTGACTCTCAGAACATCCTTCCTCTCCAGATTTTGTAGTTCAGATATAGTGCTGAAGATAGAGGGAAGAAAGCAGAGTGCCATTTGTTTCTTTAAAAAACAGGAACAGTGGCCTTCCTTGTGTAATACTTTATAGTGTGTGTGTCTTGTTTTGCTGGAGAATGAATTAGCTTTTCTGTGTTGGTTTTACTTTGGCTTCTCGTTTTACAATTGGAAATCATGGAAAGGCTGACCTAAATCTATAGAGAAATAACATAACCAGTTGGTTTTAATTTTAACAGATTTGAGTACTTTCAATATTTCATGGGATGCTGATAGCCTATCAGTAGAAAATGTATGCTTTGACAGCCTGGCTGTGATTTATCTTCATATGGAGTCTGGCATGAATTTCCAAAACACTTTTAGTCAATGAGAACACTTTTTTTTATTTTACTTCCTCCCATTGTTATACAGGAAAGGTCACCTGATGAGTGGCTACAAAACATGGCATTAAAAGTTCTAAAAAGTATTTTTTAGTTATGCACAGGTGAAAAGAAAGTTAACTGAGTTGCCAAATGCTTGAAATACTCATTTTGCATATGTTTGTGTTCATCAAATAAATTGCAGTACATAAACAAATTATGCATTGTTCACTTCAGTCGTGAAGTGTAAATTTATTAATGGTGCTTAGGAACTAAAATCACCAAGTGTTATTTCAGTTCCTTGAGTTGATAGCTGAAGAGTTTTAAACCCAAATGGAGAAGAATTAATTAATTCAATTTGAATTAATTCAGACAACAATACTATGTTAAAAAACCCAAACACAAATATTTGAATTCTAATCATTTTAGTTGCCATTGGAATGATTGTGATGTGAAACAGAAGCTTTAAACTTGTAAGGACAGAGAAGTAGTGTATTCTTAAAAAATACTTCCCATTTGCTTCAGAAGTGTATAAAAAATCCTCAGAAACAGGAAAAAAGTATAAAGGATATGTATAAATGGATTTCTAGCTTTATGTTGTGAAAAGAGATTATGTAATGCCTCAGACCGAGTTCTTGGATGTAATGGAGAACTTCATATTTGCAACACTCAGAACTTTTTTATTTATCTTATAATTTTTTCAGTCAGACTTAAAAGTTGGGATGACACAAGAAAATAAAGTGTGTGAGCAATGTGCAAGCCAGGCATTCTCTAAACTAACGAATTTGACATTTTGACTGAAACGGATTGCAGATATCACTGAATGTCACTATCTGAGCAAAGGAAGTTGGTTTTGGCAGCAGCCCTTTAACTACGTGGAGGCTGATGATGATATTCTGCTCTTGAATAGGAAAAAACCATACAGAATCAGTAGGTCAAATTGCCATGTTTCTGTTAAAAGGAAGGTTATAGAAATATCCTTGTTACAGCATTTCCACTGGAAACAAAGCCAGCTTTACAGTCAGGAGATAAAAAGAGCTGAGAAAACAGTAGTGGCTCTAACATGTGCCTGTGATAAATTAAAAAGAAATGTGAAGTCCAATCATTTTAGTCATTTCTCAGGCAAAATTCTTTTTCAAGCCATGAGCATTCGTGTTTTGGTAATAATGGATAATTGTAATGCCAGAGCCAATAGTTCTTATTATATTATCTACTTTATTAATCCCTGACAAATATTTAATGGGATTAAATCTGTCTTCTACTTTAGATTTATATAGCACTTTGAGGGCATAAACTTTATTAAAGCTTCATGTAATAGATATTTGAATTCTGATTAGAATATTTCATTTTAAAACATCGCATCAGCTTTATGTTCTTCATTTTCTTCCTATTTGATCATCACTATCTGAAATACACTCCCATTACTTTAATATTTTTTCCTATTCCCTTAGCTTCAGCAGCTTCTAAGACAGTCCTTTCAGCAACTTACCACTCACAGTAAAATCACATGCTTTCTACAGATTTCTATAGAAATTGTTCCGTGTCTAGCAAAGAGCGGTGCATCCTCAATAATTATTAAAATCAGTGAGAGCTGACACATTCATTACAGAAGAGGGACTCCGTTTCTTGCAGGCTTATATTCACAGCAGTCCTCTGTCTCTCTGTGGGTTTATGTATGGGCAAGTATGCATACAGATTTTCCTGTAGAAATCAAAAACAGGAAGGAAAACTCATCTCCACCCATTTTGTGCTTTAGTCAGGAAAACACAGTATACATTTATAAAGAGACACAGATTTCCCTTCTCTTTATTTAGTTCTACAAAACTGATGTGCGGCCATTACATGAGTCTATTATGATTCCCGTCTAATTGCAACCAGGCAAGGAATCTGCCTCTCTCCCTTAGGCCACTTTGTACCCAAGTGTACTTCGCAGGATACAATATGATTGCATGGCCTTTTGCAAACAGATGTTAACTTCTCTGCCCATGCTTCAAGCCAAAAAGAAATAAATCCGCTCAGATTTGAAAGCTGGATGTACACACTCAACAGATCCTTTAAAATTTGGGGTCCAAAGTCACCATTGTACAACTATTATTTGACCGAACATGCATGGTAAAATCACTGTATAATTAATTGATTTGCTGAGCTAGGTGCTGATCTGAATAGTCTACAGTCATTATGCAAATTTTTCACTACCAGCTGTGGCAGTAAATTAAATGAGTTTGGTACATGCTAATATATATTATTTAGAATCAGGTCAGATGTTGCATTGTGCAGCCATCTTCTGTAAACCATTAACAAACTTTGCACTGTTTTCTCTTATGACCTAAAAGAGAGGGGATGTTTCTCTGGCAGCAGTCACATAGTCCTCTCTCAGCAGTCCTCCTCAGTACTGCCTCACTGCCATGCTTACCTGGTACTCTCTTGGTGGATTAAACACGCACCATCCCCACGGTTAGTATAAGCAGAGTAGATGCATCAGAGATTCCATTGAAATACTGGTCACACAGGAAAGTAACAGTATGTAAATCAAAAAAGGAAAAGAACATGACATTATTGTCCTTCTCACTGTTTCACAGCACGGTTTATTTAAATGCAGAGCATAAGCTTCAAATACATTGGGCTTCATAATTATGCTATCAAACAACCCTCTAAGGTCTTACATGATCCATCAGATCAGTTTAATCTCTTGGCATTTCCTTAACTAAAACAGTACTGCTTATGCCTGAAACAAAGATGTTATATTAGCTGAGTAGCTTTGGGATGTATAAACCATGGCATCTGTCTTCTAAATAGAAGTTTGTATTGTACATTGATGAATGAACTTGTGTGCATTTAATTTAAATGGATGATCAGAATTTTTTTGAAAGTAAATATCTACCTATGTTAAATTACATTTAAAAAAAAAACCATATTACATGACTATTAGTACATAGCTGCTCATAAAATTAGCTTTTCCTGTCATGATGGAGCCCTTGAAAAATTCAGTTGAAAGAATTTACATTGTTTAAAATTTGCTGCTTAATGTTGAAATTCTAAAAAGGCTGTTTAGGTGCAAGTATTTTTCACCTTAGTGTATGGAACTGCACAATGCAACTGCACAATTCTTTGCTGTCATTCCATTGTTGAGATGGATCCAATTGTAAAGACTTATACAGACTAAAGATTTTACGAATTTCACAGTCTTACATTTTACCTTACTAACGCATTTAAACAGTACCTATTCCCCCTGCCCCCCCAAGATACTTACTGCTTACAGCAGGGAGAATTGTTCTGCAGCAAGCCAAAGTTTTGCACCTTTAGAAGAGTGTAAGAGCTCCTATATAAATGATTTAAAAATAAGAATTAAGGGCTAATTTAAAATACAATTATTGTGGACATATCAATTCATCCATACAGCACATAATGAGGGTGGAGAGTAAGGTCAGCTTTTAAAATATTTATAGCTGAACTGGGAAACTGTATTTTCAACTATTAGTTGAAATTCCTGCTTATGGAGCAACAGTTGCAGACTGAAGTCAAGTGAAAAGACTGGTGGCTAATTATTTTAATAGTGATATAAATACATATATACCTTGAAGCAACTACTGCATGGCAAGATTGCTGATTCTTTTGGGCTCAACAACTTCAGGGTCTGAAGTTATGAGACCACAAAGTCATTAAAAACAAGCTCCTTTTCAGTACAGTAAAGATTGGTGTTGCTTTGTGAGGGTTTGAAGATTTCAAGAGACTGAGGATAAACAGAGGCAGCAGAAGGGAAACTAACTTGGATCCTTAGACTCTAATCAGTCCTGAATGTGCTCAGGAGGTATCTAAACAGATGTGGTTGTTAAGCTCTCTGTATCAACAGTTCTGCTCAGTAGTTAAAACACTCCCAAGGAACTACTTGAAAGTTAATTGATACAGTGTCCCTACCAATATTAGACAAGAGCTGGAAAACAATAGTAAATGTGAGTCTCTATTCAGGTGCTGGAAGCAAACAGTTCCCTAGTTCCCTGCTGTTGAGCTTTCAGGCATCAGGACTGGGTTTCGGCTGCCCATATCTCCCTGCAGGGTTTGCCTAAGTTCAAACCCAAACTCAGCGGTACAGGTAACATCAGGTTCTTGGCATGCTCAGCAAAGACCTTTCCTAGGATGTTTCCTAGTATTTCTTTGATAATTGCTAGAAAAGCACATATGCAATGATTTATCTATAAGAAGTTCAAGTGCAGAATATAAAAGCAAGAATCCTGCTTGTTTGCTTGCATCTAAATGGGAAATGAGCAAGGACAGAGAAGCCACTGAACTCCCTTTCCAGACAGGTGGGGTGTTGTCTCAGTCATCTGCTAGGATTTGGGATCTGGTGCTCCTGATTCTTCCCTGTGGAAAACTTTCAAGTTTCTGGAGAAACACTTCAAGAGACTATGCTGAAATGTCCTTGTCTTGTCCTAGAGCTTGTATTTTTTCTTTCTGTGGCATGGGGATTTCATCTCCTCCTGCTCCCTCTCCCTCAATATTATTGCTGTTGCTCACCGTAGGCATTCTCATTGGCACAGTGCAAATACTGTATTTCCTGTTTGCACTGCAGCTCTTTGTCTTTCTTTGCTGTAATGTTTAGAAAATCAGTAAAACATTGCAAATAAACTATTGCCTTACTTCATCACTGCTAAACTGGAACACCAAAATGTAGGAGAAAAGGGAGAAATAGATGAATGAATTGTTCCCTCCAGTTGTCCTCTCCTCTCCTCTCCTCTCCTCTCCTCTCCTCTCCTCTCCTCTCCTCAATTTATGAATGTATGTTTGAGTCCATTCGGTAAAGTATTTTGCTAAATGCTACTTACTGTAATTTTATTTCATTGGTATTCTGCTTGGAAAATAAGCTTGTTACTTTGACTGCCAGGGAGACATTTTGTAACTATGCCATTAAAAGCTCTCTCAGCTTCCTGTTTCATGACATTGTTTTCCTCTCACAGCACAACAGACTATTCTGGTCAGACCCATATCATAGAAACACAGACTGCGATGGCAATCCCTGTGACTGTTTCCTCATCCTACCAGAGTAATTAAGGCAGCAGTGCTTCTCCGCTTTTTTTATGCCTCCCTTTCAAATCCTTGCTACTAACCTCTTGAATCATTTAATTCGATGGCTGAGCAGAAAAAGCTCCATGTACCAATGGTGGCTTCCAGATCACGGTTTTAGAACCATGGCAGTATGCAGCCAATTTTAATACTGTGCCCAAACCTGTTTCTATGCCATTCTCCTCAACCGTAGCGCCGTGAGTGATTATACATGGTCAAGTTACATGGCTGTAGAAATGATGGCATTAGGATCTGAGTCATTGGAGCAGTAGCCAGGCACCAGGACTGTTTAAAGCTCAGTAGGTGCAGCAGTTAGTGTGATGGATTACAACTCGACTTATCTCCCTGTCTCCCTGCCCAAGTCAGACTGCATTTTCAGTGTTTACGCAGTGGCCTCTGAGCAGACTATTTGCCGGCCTCACAGCCCTCTAACATTGCTTGCCGCATTTGAGTAAGTTGGTGGTGCCAAGAGACAGTGAGTTGAGCTGGGCAGGCTGCTGGATGCTTTCTGTATCAGGTATTCCACAAGAAGACCCACCTCAAAGACAGCACTGCTGTATGGTTGACTCATGTCCTTTTTGCTTGACAGTACCTGTTGACACTTACATGTATGAATGATTCAACTAAATATGTTCTCCTCCCCCTTACTTATCACTGCATTGCAGTTGGGCATTCTGCATATGAAAATTACAGGTTACTGTGAGCTGTGTTCAAAAGGGTGATTCACAGAACGGCGTAACAGGCAATTGTTGCTGGCATCTAGTGATGACTTCATCCCTTGCTATTGTTGCAGCAACAGAAAAAAGCTTTATCTAGAATGGGTTTCTGACCCTTTGCATAGTTTTTTCTATCATTTACTTTATTCTTGTCCATGATCAACCCTTTTCTGGTTGCTTTGCACCCTTAAAAGCATTAGGGTGAGAAACAGCTTTGTACCCTCAGTTTTGCCGCAAATGGTGAAGGTCACCTTTTTGTTATTCCCTTGGATGTCCTTGGGCCAGAGATCAGTGTACTGAGCCACTTTTGCAGATAGGTTTGTATCATTCTGTGTAAAGTCAGAAGATAACACCACCTAGAAATGAGGTCAGCCACACAGCTGAGAGAAAGCGTATACAAGTTGTACATTGCCTTAAGTAGTCAGCAACCAGAGAGAGGCAAATGACATAGACAAATCAATGGTGAGGGATCATTCTCTGTACTGGGGCACAATAGCCCCCAAAAGTGGCAAGTGTTTGCTCAGCGTTAAAAATACAGATGATTGAAGAGGACCAGCCAATTGGCTTTCACCATGTTCCACACAAGGATAGAAACAGGGTAGATGATAGCTACACACAGCTACATGTGACCATCAGCAACCAGTTTTCCTACAGAGAAAATCTGTTTAATGAAATATGCTTAATGATGAGTCTTAAGACCAAAATGTTTCCAACTGGAATGGGACTTTTTAAATTCAAAGTCAGGCTCCTTTCTGAGTGAGGGCTAAATTAGTGACATGAAGTTACACTCTGCAGGATGTACGATTCTTAGTCAGCAACTCTGCTTCAAGAGCTGACATCTACAGACAAAGATAGAAGGCAAATCCGCCTTCTTATTCAGTTCTCCCTTCTCAGAAGGTTTTCATAACAGATGTAACACAGCCACATAACATATGTCTTCTCAAGACTGAACATTTCCTTGTATACTAGGAAAAAGAACATGGAGACTGTGTTTAACATCTATACTGGCCAAAATATACATCACTGTACAGAACTGTATTTCCAGGTATGCATATATTTATGAGAGAGGCCAAAATACCGAAGAAAACCCTCCCATAGAAAGGAGTCCCTAAACATAACCTGCAAAGATGAATTTCAAATAGTTCCCTCAAAGGATTTTCACCTTTTCATAAATGTCATAGTAATAATAGCTCAAGCATGAAATCTATGAATCTGACCTGGCTAAAAAAGCTAAAGGTTTGGGGTAGCTGTAATAAATCATGTATCCCAAAATAGATCATATACAGAAGTGAATAGTGTTTTTGCAATGCAGAACTGTGTATTTTCCCTTTAGTGAGGGAAAGGTGGTTTTCCCTAAAAGAAGGCATTCTTGAGTAGTCCAATCATGAAAATCCATAAATGGGCGCAGTTAATAGGTCAGATACATAGACAGTGAGTGGAACAAGTTTCATCTTTTTTTTTCTTTTGAGAGGAAATTGGACATTATTACACTGTAATATCCGTACTAATATGTCATTTACCTGGGCATGATGATGAGTCATGGACCAAGTTGTATTATAAATCTAAACTGTCCTGTCTTTGTGGGAATCTTTCAAAACTAGAGTGGAACATATTCATGCGTTATAACATAGACTCAGTTGCATGTATCTCCTAATGGGAATTGCATGGTTAAATACTTTTACATTCTGCTGGAAATTTACCCCCTAATAATCCTATAAAACATTTTTTTGCAGATCTAATTTATTTCTACCACCAGATGGCACTTGTAGTGGGTTTATGTTGGGAAAATAAGTGTATTAGCTACAGCACGCCAAAGCAAAGCATTAAATTCAGTTTAAAGGCAGAACACTGTTTACAAACATGGACTTTGCATAACAAGGGGCTGCTTTCTTTGCCAGTCAGATTTGGTAAGAACTGATACGCAGTGTTTCACTGAGCAGCATATTTACTTCCTTCTTTTTAGAAAGAATGTTTGTGTAGACCTTGTTAAGAATTCTTCATAATTTTGCACTGAAACAGTGTAAGAGGAAGGGTAGGGTGTCTCATTTATAGTTTTGCTGACCTTGCGTTCACTATGTGATGCTGTAAATGCTCCTAAGTGGAGTCTGATTGACAGAAAATATCATCAAGCACCTTTCCCATGAAAAAAAGAAAAAGGAACAGGAAAGGAAATGGGAGAGGGAGAGGGAGAGAAAAAGGAAAAAGAAAAGGAAAAGGAAAAAAGTCCCTTGTCAGATGACAGTTGTGCTTACAGCAAGCAGAACAAGGGCTTTCTCTGCCTACTGCAGGTTGAATATGATGGAAATAAATCCCTTTTGTGTCGGGTATTCTCTGAAATGATAACAAATAAAAAAGCAAAGGTCAGCATGATTTCATAAGCTCTGTTTTTGCTTTGGGTGGGACCTAGCTTTAAGGAGAATGTTTACATTAGGTAAATGCTTCATGCTTGCCTTTCTATCATGTATGGCAGATGAAGTGACAGAATTTCTGTGAATTTAAAGGGAAAAAAAAGCTAACAGACAATAACATAATAGTAAAGTAGTAGCAAAACACCTGACATGGCATTCATTTCTAAAGAGATACCATACACATACCTTCTTGTTGTTGAAGAACAAAGACCATATTTGTTTTTGTTAATATCAGTTTCATCATTCTCTGGGAAATGGAGTATTAAGAAGAAAGCATTACAAGAGAAAAGATATAAAAGAGATGATAAAAATAACAAATATAAAACTACAAAGTCAAAGGGCTGACAAATCCTTACTGGAAGATCCACTTCTTTAATTTTGAAAGTGGGGTAAAGCCTGCAATATTTGATTGTTGTTCCTTAAAGTATAAGTACATACAGAAGGAAAATAAATTTTAGTGTATATATAAACTACAGTCAAAATATAAAAGAAAAGAAATGGTGGCAAAGTAGAATACTCTGAGAAACTAAAAAGGAATGGGTTGAAACCTGCTCATAGTTGTGGCCATACCCTTTTGACAGGATTAGATAGGTGTTCCCAGGGCAGAATTTATTCCATTCTACATCAGAAATTCCTGGAAATCTATTGTTATTTGTGTCTTTATAAATCTTTGTAACTACATTACCTGTTTTGGATTTTGTAAATAAATATTTTCATTTGTTCATAGCTTTTTCCTGGCTTGAACAAAGGGCAATTTCAAGGTGACTCACCAACATCAAGACATTATATTTCTATATATTCTTCTTGCAGTGTGTAGCATACTAGTAAATCTCTGCAAGGCTGCCAAAGAGTAAAAAGAGCGCACCTGAACTACTCTGCACAGGCCTCACAGAACCTGGAAGCTGAGGAATTATCTTTGGGTGATTGCTGCTCACTGGGTAATCTTATGAAGCAAGTTATTTCGGAGTGTTCCTTAGTCTAGAAGAACCTAAAGGAGTTTGTCACAAACTCCCAGTTAGTCCGTAAGACATTCTTAAAAGTCTAAGATCTCAATCCCTGTTGATGACCTGGAAATAAACTAAATGTGTCATTTATACTGAAAACTACTTTTGATGTGGTGTTTCTCCTCCCATTCCGTATAATAGCCTTGTCAAAGGGAAATCTCTGAATATCTGATTAACACTTTGTTGGAGATCTCAGAGATGATTCAGAACATTATTCTCTTCCTGATAAGTGACCTTGTTTCATTTTGACAAACTAATAGGCCAAAATCAGAATTATGAAGGAAACTCAGTTATTTCTTGATATATTGCATTTCCAGAATTGACATCTCCCTAATGAATTCTTTGTAGAAGCAGCATATTCCTCTTCTTATTTTTCCTTTGAGTTGAATTTCAATTCCTCTTTAGAGTGAATCAAGTTACTTTTGCCTTGAGATAGTCATTGACAAGGCTGGAAGTTCTGGAAGCTCCTTGTCCTAGAAAAACTGTTCTCTCTGCCAATCTGTAATCCACCATATAAGTGCTCACTGAACATTTTGCTGCCACAATATTTTGTCATCCCAAATGACAGATTTTCAGTCTCTGTGATAAGGCCTCCCTTTGAGAGATGGCTCAGATATGAAAAAAAGAACCCTTCCAAAAGCAAGTACGTTGCTTTTTTTTTCCCTTTCTTTCAACTGGGAAGAACCTAGCTTCCAGAAATTACTTCATTTTTCTCAGACTCTAGAAAGAGAGCGCTATCAGTGCTTTTCAGGAGTACCAGTCCTAGTGAAGCCAACTAGTCATACCCACCAACACGTAAAAAGATCCCTGCCTGTATGACCAAATACTAAGAGGCTGGGGAGGCACTATGTTCATGTGAGGCATTTTAATTGTGAGTTGTTAACAGTATCAGGAAACGTGATGCTAAAGCCACATGCTCCATAAGGACAACATACCCTTGAGACTAAAGAAGTCCTCCAAGTATTCACAATGTTTCAGAGCCCTTGCTTATGCAAGACTAGATTCCTACTGCAAGAGTAGAAAAAAGGGAAATACCCCCCTCCCCCAAAAAAAGCTTCTTTACCACTATTTGGCAATTATAGAGCAGCAGATATATTTTTTCTTGTTAGCTTTGACAGAAATAACTCCCTTATCTTTAAACCTCCACAGAGTTCAATAGAGCTTAACTACATTGCTGTAGGGCTTCTCAATGCAGTTGCAGTACAAACGCTCATAAAACGGAGAGAGGCTGACAAGTTACAAATACTAGTTTGAAGATCAAGTGATAAAATACTTTCCAAGGCTTCTAGGCTGAAATTGTAAATAAAGACCATTACTAATGATACACTCTAACATCAACACACTTCACTCCCCTCCCTTATCCTCCTCAACAACATAAAAGAGAAGAGATAAGACTGACCTGGTTTGACCTTAGCATGTTATTGTTCAGTTTTCCATTTCCTCGTTTTGAATTTTTACCTAAGACATCTTCTTCTCTTAAGGTTTAGCACTGTTTGTTTGAATGAGAAGCCATCGAAATTAATTTGTCTATGTTGTGATGCATTTTCTTTTTCGGAAACAGAGAGAAGAGTTTCCAGTCTGAATTTGCAAATCTATTTTTAAATATTTGCTGCAAATAAAGTGAGAAAACTTTAATTTCCCTCAAATGTTGCCAGTGATTCAGCTGGGGTATGCTTTTTACTCCTCACTTACAAATGAATAGCTATTTCTCTTCACATATATGTATTGCCTCGGACAGAGATACGTTACTACTTTCTCTCTGGAAAACACTATATGGTACAAAAATATCCACAACTGCAGGTAGATAAGAATAAAAATATGGTTAGTCAGAACAAAAATAGACTCCTCTAATTAAATTAATTGAAATACACCTTAATGACCACAGTATCAAAAATTTACTGATTTTCTCATAGCATAAAACAATCGACTGGCAGATATAGGGTTTCTCACTTTCATCTTTCTACATATTTCTTCACCAATCTCTACATCACATTTTCACAGAGAGAGGTGGAGAAAAAGTAATTTAAACTATGGGTAAACATACTGTAGTCAAGGCAAGTAATATACCTCAACCCATCAGGTAGAAGTGCCACTTCTGTTGCCTGCATTTAATGATGAAATAGCCATCCTTGTTTGCTGTAATTTAGGTCTGTATTTTAAATAGGTGCTTTTTCCCTAGCACATACACAGCTATTTTTTGTCATTGAAGGTGATGATAAATCTCACTATATAGGACAACTTAGAGATCTGTGAACTAGATGCACGTTATGATGCTCCGGAGTCGAAAGTACGGTGGTTGCCAGCACAGTGTTGTGGTGGAGCCGGTTAGCAGGGCTGATCGCCTGCTCCCACTCGGGGGGAGGACTTGCTGCTGCCCGTCCTCGCTCCTGGGACCTGAGCTAGCTCTCCGCACGGCACTGCGCTGTGTAAAAATCAAAAAAATCTTCCTGTGGGAATGGAAAAGTTTCCGGGGTTTTTGCCTTGTGCCATTTTGTTGGTGTATAAGTACCTGTACCCTCAAGATACTCTTCAGAGACAGATGTGCATTACAGCATCCATTTTGCAGATGGGGAGATGGAAAGTTTAGTGCCTGTTATCACAGAATTAGGAGTTGAGCTTGAGATGAGTCGTTCTCAGTAGCAATCTATAATTATTTGCAAATGGTCTCAGTCAATGACTGCCTATATTAACATTGCCATTTTTAGCTGCTAACATATATTAAGGAATAAAATGTTATACTTTGTTACATATGTTACTTTGACAGCAAATAGTGTAGCTGTCCTAGGGATGCTGTAAAGTCAGGAAGAGCAGGTGAAGTGGTCCACAGTACTATCAAGACTGGCCAAATGTACATAATACTATACTTCAGTTAAAAGGTGGCCTACACTATATGAAAATATTAGGAACCCAAGCCTTAGGAGCTTTGTTTCATGATTGATATGTTGTTGTGATACATATGAAATGAGTAAGTAGTTCTTTTCCTCCAAATTTTGTTGATGACAGGGATTCACTAAACCAAACAAAATAAATTATTATAGATGGCAGTAACAGGTTAAGCTTCTGTCGTGAGCTCCCTTTTCAGACACATAACTGCTTCTCAGCTGATCTGTAGATCTTAATTTTAATACTATTTTAAACCATTTATAAGTATACAAGATTTCAAACGAGTTTGAACATATAATATAAAGGCTAGAAGGTATGAGATGCATATTACATGGAAGGATAGCCAGGGTTGAATTTTCTAGCATTCAGAGTCATTAAACGCCAAAATTATGATTGTCCATAATTGTTCTTTGTGATCCTATATACATTATTGTATACCCTGCATTCAGATTACTTGCTGTTTTATCCATTCAATTTGGACAGAATGAATATGTATTCAAAATACCATTTTATACTTATTTTTCGGTGTGTTGTCCAATATTTTATTTATTTTTTTTACTATTTTAACTTGCCTTTGAAGGCAGAATTATTTTTCCTAATGTAAAATATATTACTGTCATCTGAGTGAGTTTCTGTTCATAGCATCCTAGTGAGCAAGGTAGTATTGTGCCAGTTACAGATGGGAATTGAGAACAAAAAATTAATGACAAAATTCATTAGGATTTTCATTAATTTTAGGTGTCCAATTTGAATTTGATTGCAGTATGGCAATGGAAATGTATGGAATCAAAATGGAATATAACATCTTAAAATGAAAAATAGTGGGCTAATTTAACTAAGACAGCATAGATAATTATTCCTTTAAATATCATATGGGAAAAAAAACATGTTCATATGAGAAAGTGTTATCTAGTAAGTTTTTCTCCAGAACAGGACTCTTCAAGAAAAATGTCTATTTAGTGCTTCTTTTTGCATTTACGTAATGTTTGTATTCTTTATTCTGTGTTGTATGTTAATGCTTTTTAAGCCTGAAAAAGAAGCATGTTAGAAGGAAGTTACTTGTAATCACAAGCAATGAAAGCAATGGTAATGTAAAATTAAAATGAATCATTTAGCAATCTGACATTTATTCTTTTTGCTTTCAGTGAATTCATAAAGTTGTAATTCTGGGTTTTCTTTATCTCCTTTCATTTTTTAATATTCAGCTTCCTGATCTGATGTCTAAGGATTTTTTTTTTCCCATCCCATAAACCCATACTATTCATCTTTATCTAATGTAAACTATTATTTTCTGGCACTTAATCTGCTCTTGACACTAAGTATTTGATATTATAGTATAGATTTTTCTTCTTCATCCACAGTTTCTCTTACAACTTAAAATATTATGTTTTAACAAAGGGTGTCCTTCAATCCAGTTCTGGTTTGGCTTGAATCTCAGCTTAAGTACCAAGAAAATGATTTTCTGCACCATTTATAAGTTAACTTGTTTAATTATCAGAGAAACAATTACAGCTGTACTCAGAATTTCATATTTACTACTAAATTTGAGTTACAAATTCCATTTAATCCTCTTTTTTAAATTACTCTCCACTTTCACAGCAAAATTCTTTCTGGATTGAAATTGTCTTGTTTGTTTTCACTCTGAAAGATTAATCTGAGTAAAAAGAGTCACAGCTATCTCAAAGCTCTTCTTAAACCACACTCCCAATCTGAACTATCATAAATTCAGTTTTAAGCAATCTTATTTTAATCTTGTTTGTTCTTATAAGAGGTCATGAAAATCCCTGTGATCACCAAAACCTGCAAGTTTAAGTGGCTCCAGTTAAATTTATAGCCCATATACCCTCATGAAATTTAACGCAATTAAAAATCACGTTTGTCGGACCACATATCAGAAGTAAATCTGTACGTGCAAGTTCCTGTCTCTCCCTGGTTTTACAGATAAGCACTCGCGTGTTGCCGCAGCGCACACTGCAGGAGCAGATAACAATGTATATTTTCATAGACATTTGGCAGAAGCGTGCACACTTTCCTTCTTGGGGCGATCCTCTGCTACAGTATTTCCCAAGGCGCTAGCGCCGCTGATACCCAAGGCCTTCGGAGGGGTTTGCAGATCCTCCACAGGTCACACCAGCCGCTGTGCTTGCAAGCGCCCCGCAGGGCTGCATTCACCTTCCTGCCCGCTGTGCTGGAGCACAGCATCTGTCCCACGACCGAGTATCGGCACGCGTCCCCCGGCACACGCTGCAGCCGTGCAGCCAGTGTCACTGCCGCACCATACTCCACAAGAAAAAGTATCTGTGAACCGTTTTTCAAACAGCGTACTCTTTCCTTTACAAGCATCTCACAGATATTTCCTCTTTCCCTAGAGGAGCAAAATATTTCTTGCTAATTTCTCCCACACTTTTACGTTAGAGTTGTTTAATACCTTACATTAACAGTGCTTCTTATTTTATAGGACAAAAAGAAAGATGTAGTCCTTTCCCAAGGAGCTTGCACATTAGGATACAGTTTTTGCCTACTAACATTACCTACTTGATATTCTTACCAAAAACAATATATATATGGAGAGAATTGACAGAAACTAACAAAAATACAAAGGAAATACCTTTGTGAAAGGCTGGTTAGAGTTAAAGACTTGGTTAAGGTTAGCTACTCTCGAATGGATTAGCTCTGGGCCAAATTCCACAGGTGAAGTTCTATGAACTTCAAGGTTAAGCTACATAACCTGGAAGAGCCAATTTTTTATTATTTCTTTTATAAATAAAGTAAAAGGCAATTCATACAAACAGTAATGATTGATAAACTTAAAATCAGAATTCATAAAGTTAAGATTGAACTTTCTACTGTCTTGTGTGTATGCCTTAAAATATGGTCTGTAGCTCTCTCATGCTCACGTAGCTCATAACCTTGTCAGGGCCAAAACGCAGCCTAATTATTCAAGCGCCATGAAAGCTATACAAATACAATGTTGTAATGCACACCGTATGCTAGAATGCAAGTGTAGAAAACTCCAGGTTTGAACTTATAGCTATCCACGATTCTTCCATTTTAGAAGGATTAAGGTACAAAATCCAGGAAAGGGATCCATGCAGTGAGTCTCAATATATTGCATTTATCCAAGAAAAAGTTAAAAGGTAATACAATCATGCTAACCAAATCAAGAGATTATCAAGAAAAAATACTTGTGATGGGAAAAGGCACAACAAAATTCAATACTTGGAAGCAAAATCAGATATACTGATACAGAAAATAAGATGTTGGTTTTTAAAAGTGGGTTATACATGACCACTGGAGGGGATAAAACAGGCTGGAAACACTGTAGATTCTTAAAAGTTCAGATCTTTAAGGCCTAAAGATCTTAAAGTCTCTTAAAAACTACAGGTCTAGAACTTTTTTTTTTTTTTTTKTTAAGGATATGTGATTCCTTAGCGTCAAATGTGAGTCTCATGGGTGTATATGGCCTACTGGGACAATATTCCATGTCAGCAGTGTAATTTCTGTTGCCTTCTTTCTTCAGGGAATCTCAAATGTGTGCAGCAAACAGGCTACAAGCAATGTCGATTCTTCTGGTATTACTCAGCTGATTCCCCATCGTCAGCCCGCTGGATACGAACAAGCGCTTCTGGGTACATGGTGAGTACACAGTTAAGTGATAAGTGACAGGCATATCGTGTCATTAGGACACATGAAGGAGGGTACCTGTATGGTAGGCACATGGGAGGAAAGAGGTCAGTACCTACACATCGGATCCCATGCCTGAAGATTCATCTAAGTTAAACCCTGTAACTGCTGCCACGCAGGAACATGACAGGACAAATGCATGCGTGGGAGAGCATATGGCAGGAGTGCCTTCTCACTGCTGTGTGGCAAGGAGAGAATTAGCTACGTGGTCCAGCCTTGCTAAGGGCCAGTACTGCTACCTGTTGAGAAGAAGTTACATGCCCAGTACAGAATTTTTTTAACAGTAAAAGTTATTTTGACTGTTATGCAGGAGGGTAGTCTAAACTGTAGTAACAGATTTAAAATTACTTAGTCTCTAAATACAATGCAGCAAAACAGGGAGGGAGGGAAGGGAAATAGCAAGAAGGAAGCATCTTCCAGTCCAATTTTTTCAAAGAGATGGAGGGCAGAGTTAAGACTGAGCACAAATCACTGCATGACTTGTGGGGACTTGGTGTTTGGGTTGTTTTTTTTTTTTATATTATACTGATCTAATTAATTACATGGGAAATATGTATCTGAGGCTTTTTCCTGAAATTATCTTACCTTGAAAAAATTACTTTAGCTGTTTGTGTGTTCACTAGTATAAACATTATTAGCCATGCCAACCTACTTTTCAAATATTAACATTATAGGCTTAATTTTTATAAAGTAGGATAAACTTAAAACTGATAAAACATCCAACCAAGACAGGTGCATACCACATACCAACAAGAGCCAGGTTTTCAGAACTGGTCAGGCAAACACGCCTGTTCTCTCTTGGGCATGTAACACACCTTTAAGTCCTGCAAGCCGAGATGTCTCTTTGAGCCCCAAATTGATTCAGTCAGAATTTTGACGGGACATTGGAACTAATAGCACCACACTCACAAATGGCACTCCACAGGGTATCAATTGACCAGAAAATACCAAGATTCTGAGACAGTCTAAAATTGAGTCCAGGATTCTCCAAAGTGTGATGAGATATTTATTGCTAACAACAAATTGGAGAAGCCCACATACTAAATGAACATTTCCTTTCATATTTAAGCCTTCCCTGGCACTTTCCCAAGCAAGAATTCACCATGTACTGCTTAGCTTATAAAAACAGACAGTCTGAGGTAAGGTATTAGCAAGTAAAAAGAATGCTATTTTGGTAATTTTCATATTTAAAAAGGTTAGGCTTGATGTCACTTAATTTTCTAACTGAGCAAATCTGAACAATCTGGATCTGCTTTTACAATCTGTGTCTGACACACAGAGAGAGACTGAATATATTACTGATTTCATGAATATGCTTATTTTCTAAGTTTACCTCTTCTTGCTGGTTTACGGACCATGATGAAGCATAGAGGCCCTCTGTGGTTCACAGACACAACCCCCTCACACCCAGAGTACCCCTCCTCCCTGTTTTCAAGTGCTCAGTGCTAGCAAATAACACACAAAGTACATCAGGAACATGGCCTGGGAAGCCAGGTGCTAACCCAAGGGGAATCTCTGAGGATTTACTGTATTTTCCAGTCTAATTTGTGGTTTCCTGGGAATTGTTTCTAGCAGGTTTGATTTTATCCATGTTATCTATGTGTAATCATAAGTGACTGGGCTCCTAACTGGCAGGTGACGTCATTATCTTGTTAATGAACTCCTGAGAAGCGATAAACTTACTGGTATCCTGTCAAACAAACCTCCAAACTCAACCAAACAAGGACAACCCAAAAGCCTGGGCTCCAACCCAAAACCTGGCCCCTTCACAAACTGTTATTCCTCCGTTAGCTTATCTAACAAGACTGTAAGCCATTAAACAAGACATAATTTCACCATTTGGGAACTGAGACTTTTGGTTTTGATCTGTAAAAGAAAGAAGTTAATCACAGTTAAAATGGCTTTTGCCTCTTCAGCAGTGTTGCTTGGGTCCCACAAACTCAGTAATTTCTACCTAGCAAAGATGTCTTTTAAACAGACACTAGTTGTACTAACTGCTGCTGCTCTTCCACTTGAGCTGTCCTTTTTGTGCAACGCTTAATAAGCTTTTACTGTCTACAGATACATTAATGAATTTTGGGTGTCTTACTCTGCGTTTTATTTTGCATATGTGAAGCAAGTTCACTTGCTCTATTTATTGATTTAACTCTTTGATAAATATCCTGGCTACATCAATTAATACTATGCAGGTTATCCCAATGAGAAAGCATTTCCTACCATAAAGAGCACAGTAAAATCCTCTGCAGCAATTTATTTTGAATAAATAGTATTTTGAAAAACATTGATTTTCAACAATTCTAATGAAAAATTCTGGTCAAGTTGGAAAAGAAGCTTTGGCCTTTGTATGAATTAAATACACAACTCTTGAAAGATCAGTCAAAGATTTTTCTGTGAATTCATGATCACCACTAGGACTGTAGATGAGTCTTTCATGCTTCAGTCACTTCAATAGTGACAACAGCCCTTTGTGGCATATGTGTCCAGAGCAAAAATAACAGTTTTGCTGATAAATCTCTTCTTTTCTAGATTTATCCTCCCTTCATGCTCCTTTTCCCCCCATATCGTTAAGGAAGCTGTAAGAGGAAGGGGGGGGGGGGTTGAGATACGTTGTCAGTTTTGGAACTCCATACCGAAAGCTTCAGCCCCTCGCTCCCAGGACGGGGGCAGAGCCGAGAGTCTCCCACTGCCGTAGTAGCCACGGCTGCTGCTCGCCCGCCACTTCCTCGCTCTGCTGAATCAGCCGTACTCCAAAAGCAACGCAGCCTGGCACAGGCAGGTAACCGCTGACTCCGCAGGAAAGGGCTAGTGCATTAGTGACAGCAACAGCTGCTGTAAAAAACTGTAGTCACTGAAAACTGGCAAAGTATGAAGGGGGAGAGAAGAGGTAAAACGGGAAGGAAAAAATCAAGGAGACAAGAGAGAAAAGCATTTCTTCGCCTTCCTATCTTCTTCCTGCAGATTCTCTCCGTTTCCTCTCCCACCCCGTTTTCACGAGCATTCCCACATGCATCGCTTGGGATGCCACAGGACCCAGATCTCAGCAACTTTTTCTGGCCCGATGCAACCTTGACAGGAAGCAGTGTTTCAGCAACAGAGGTTTTAAATGCCAAGGCTGCTGGTGGGAGAGGCAGAGGTTTCTCTGCCACACAGCAGGTAGCAGGAGCCTGACTTCGAGCGCACTGCTAGAGCTCCCGCCTCCGGCAGCCAGCGCCCTGCTGCTCTTTCAGTAATAAATAACCGCTCCCCAGATGCGCCCGGAGAGCCGCTGCTCGCGTACCGGGTCCGCAGCCCCCCGGCCCGGCCCAACGCGCCTCTCCCCGCGGCCGGGGCCGG